>NC_135761.1:12054740-12104740 GCF_052425735.1 Oculina patagonica | reverse complement strand
AATAACGGTTTTTAGCTCATTAAATATGCAAAAAATATACGTAAAAATGGCAAAGTTCTCGATATTCCTATAAGAGCAATTTTCAATGCTTTGAATCGAAATAAACGTAGAATAATAGCTTTATCTTTCTTCTTTCAAGGAACATACACTTTTAATTTTTTCTAGCTATTTTAAGATTTTCATCGCCTTTTAAAATATTGCTCTATCAAGCACTTCGGGAAACGGCAAAAATTGAGAAACTTTAGAGGCCGAAAAAGCTCCTTGATATGTCCGATAGCGAGTCAAACTAAACACTGTGCAAAAGCTCGATGTCTCTACTATTATAATATCAAATAAAAAATCTGGGTACTCGAGATTCACACCGATAAGAAACGCAAGTTCACGACGTACTCGTGTCTAATTTGCATAATGCTATTTTATAAAGACGTCCTCCGTTGACTGTTCTGGTCTGTTTTATTTCCATTTGTAGGCTACGATTTTCAAGAAATAGACATCATAGCGTGTTTTTTATTCTGTTCTATATCAATCTTGGTTTGCGCTAACATTCTGTTAACATTTACCGAATATAAATTTACAAATTAGATTGAGAGTAGTCGCCATTACGTGACCCCCGTCACGCTATTAATATATTTTTATTAACAATTCAACAAAAGTATAAACTAACTTCTTTATGCTTTAAAACTTCCACTATTTAGAGCATGGTATTACTATTAGTTTAAGGCACTTAGTCGCAAACGTCCGTTTTCTTACTAAAAAAGGGAAGGTTTGCGGTATGTTGATATTTACAATCCTTGCTTAAGATAATATCAAGTTATAGCAATATCAAGTTCAAGTTTCCGGCAAGTTTGACCTTTAAGTTTTACTCAAAGCTAAGATTTCATGTTATTGCCGTTAACTTGAGGAGAGTTTTGAAGTTTTGTATCCTGTATAAAACAGCCACAAAAATTATTCATTCCGTGAAAATGGAAAAAGTGCTTGGAAAAATATCAAAGCGTTCAATCTCCAATCTAACTTGACATACATTTGCATCCATCGGCTAGCTGAGATCCTTTAAACCTTCGTATCACTCAGTCCGTACGGATGAGGCTTTTGCAAATCAAGGCCAAAACAAGTGCTGATAACACTAATGGAGACCTTGATAATTCTAATTATAGCAAAAACCGAATTAATAATTGCTTTTATATGAAAGTGAAGTGAATTCATGGTTCACTGATTGGCCGTTTTTATACTAGAGACGAGTTACCCGTCTAGACGAGCTTCGGCAAAAATTTTGTTGCTCGTCAGGTAACGCGTCTCTAGTATAAAGACGGACACAAGACGAGTTACCCGTCTAGACGAGCTACTTTTCGAAATTCGTCTTGAATGACGGACAACGAAAGGAAGCTCGTCTAGACGGGTAACGCGTCTTGTGCCCGTCTTTATACTAGAGACGCATAACCAGACGAGCAACAAAATTTTTGCCGAAGCTCGTCTAGACGGGTAACTCGTCTCTAGTATAAAAACGGCCAAATTCGCTTCTTCAATTCGACCGATGAAAATTTAAAAACTTGTGAAACAGAAAGAAACGGACAACAAAAAGAAGCTACCAAAAATTGCGAAGGAGCTGTTCCACGAAAACCTTAAGGAAGAAAGCATCCAGCAGCCGGAAGACGAGAAGGACACAAATGTTGAAATTGTTTGCCGTTAATTTGTTTACGTGTATAAGAGCCTACAGTTAATTAATTCTGGGAATCGGCGTAACCTACTGATTAAGGACATGTTTCACGGGGCAATTTTCCTTAAAACTTGTAACGCAGCGATGATGACTAAAATCATTGCAATTTGACGAAGGAGAGTCACACGTCCGCAATTTTTATTTGCAACTTGCAACGCCGGCAGCCGCTAGAAATTACCATTCTGCGAACGAAGTGACACGTGAGCTCGAGCGAAGGACGAGCGATCTCCCTCTGATTGGCTCATTTTAATAAAATTACGTTGGAATGTCACATGCACATGTCTCGCAATCTTTTCTTGTATTCAGTTAATTCTGGACATCAATGCAACCTACAGATTATTCACTAACCTGTTAGAAGATTAGTGAATAATCTGTATGTTGCGTCGATTCCCAGAATTATAATTTACTCTAGGCTCTTAGCGAATGAGAAGTCAGTGACTACAATAACTAATTATCCAAAGCGACTATATATATATATATATGTCACGGATTTTACCAGATTTTTGAACAGCCCGAAATTAAAATTTGTGTCGCAGGAAACCTAAAAATAATAGTCCATTTTATATATTAGAGCATTGAAGCTGTTAAGCTATTTACGCGCATCTTTGGCTGCGGATGGCTCGGATGAAAACGTACGGATTGCAACTTAAACTTGCTGGAACAAGCATGCCCGTTTCTTTAAACACAAACCAAGATTTCTTGCTATCTATTCCTCGGTCATCCCGGGTAAAGGAGGACTTGTGACCCGCAACTTCAGTTGGTACAGAACATTTTGTCTTCCCAGTTCGCCAGCGAATACCGAGCGTATTTCTGTGCTTTGGGCAAATCGTCATGTATTCTTGGCATTCTTGCCCTACGAAAATCTCTAGATGTATCGGATAGGTCAGCTTGTATCAATTCACAGTTTAGTTATACAGTAGTGTGATTCCAAGAAAAAAATATTCATTTAATCTTACCTGCACGGGTAAGCAACAATTTTTTTTCGTTATCAATGCTGTCCGTATTGGTCAAGATGTTACAATACTTTAAATGTGCTTTGACATCACGGTCACAGTCTTTTAAATTTACATATTGAACAACCTTCTAGATTGTGTGGGCTTGGGCCACAAGCCCCACCAACAAGAGAGGCAAAACTGCAAAGGGACATTATAGTTTTGAATTTTAGCCGAGAAAGTTCTTGCTTTCGTGTTAAATGTCCTGTCGCTGTGTACGTGTTCGGTCTCTCAAAGGAAAGTTTAATTTAATTTTGTGATCTGACGGAATGAATGGATTTTGCACGATCAAAGACTTTTTTTTATAGTTATTGTAAAACAAGATAGGAAACTTTTGGCATTTTATTCCATACATGACAACTGAACGGAAGAACGGCGATATATGTACATGACAGTTTTAATATTTGTGTACATTTATGTACACTAAAAAGTAAACTTCCAAGTTAATTAATAATTCCTTACTACCTGCATGCGTTCTATTTTTGACTTAAGTAACGTGAGTAAATAAAATATTTATATCATTCCCAATTTCAGGTAAGTGAATGAAATGATCTAACTGTTTACTTCTTAAATTTTGAAGTGCCAGAATCTAAACAAACTAATAATCTTTCCTCCGATCTTTGACAAAAAATTTCAGAACATGCACGTGACACAGGTCACGCAATGAGGAACTCAGTCGATAATTTTTACTCTTTTCCTCTTTCTGAACCTCTATATAACCTAAGTATAGGCATAAGACGAAAAAAAAAATAAAAGCGAGTTTAAACTTGCTTTATTTTGTGCAAATCATTTCTTCCAAATGGAAATAAAGCGAAGCAGATCTCTTAGCGGGGGACGTCTTTCAAAATAAGAATATGCAAATTACGCACGAATACGTCGTCAACTTTCGTTTCTTATCGGTGTGAATCTCGAGTACCCAGATTTTTTATTTGATATTATAATAGTAAAGACATCGAGCTTTTGCACAGTGTTTAGTTTGACTCGCTATCGGACATATCAAGGTGCTTTTTTGGCCTCTAAAGTTTCTCAATTTTTGCCGTTTCCCGAAGTGCTTGATAGAGCAATATTTTAAAAGGCGATGAAAATCTTAAGATAGCTAGAAAAAATTAAAAGTGCCTGTTGCTTGAAAGAAGAAAGATAAAGCTATTATTCTACGTTTATTTCGATTCAAAGCATTGAAAATTGCTCTTATAGGAATATCGAGAACTTTGCCATTTTTACGCATATTTTTTGCATATTTAATGAGCTAAAAACCGTTATTTTCGTTTTTTCTTAATTTCTCGAAAACCATAAATTCCCAGAAGATGAGAATAATATTTTCGAACATAGTTCCCCAAAGGTGTTCATCGGGCAAAGTTTCAAGATTTTCGATTTTCCCAGCCTGTCCAACGATTCTCCATATTCTCCGTCGGAGCCTCTTAATAAGGTCCAACTTTATTTGATGAAGACAATCATAGCCCCCGCCTTAATGAGCACCTCATTATTACGGCCACTTTGTTTTGTCCAAAAGAAAAGCTCAATAAGTCCGTTTAATAATGACTCAACTTGTAATTTTGGCGTTTTCTAATTTAAGAACTGGGCATCCTTTAATACAGCCACCCCATAGCACAAATTGCGTAGATAATTATCAAAGATGAACATTATTGAACATTTTTTAAACAGATAATTCAAGCTCGCGAGGAGGAGCAGAAATTGTCTTTAGCGAAAGTGTGTAAACTGTTCAACAACTGGCCTCTGCTGTCACTCAAGAAAATCGCCGGACTCATTAAATGGAGGAAGTTTCCACCTGGGCAAGGTAATAAACACATCCCTGTGAACCCTGAGAGGCATAAACACTTGTAGACTTCGAGCAATCCCTCTTTTCTCTAGATTCGTCTAGCGTGAAGCGAATTCAAATAAAGCGATTGTTGAAAAATTGCCATGCGAAATCTCAGGGTAGACGCGCGTCTATCCCCTAGATCTAGCGTGGTTACTTTTGTCGTTTTCCCACAAGCGCTTTATTTTGCTTCACGCTCAACGAACTTAGAAAAAAGAGGGACTGTTGGCTTATAGTTAATTTGAAACACCGATGTATAAAGTGAAATGTGTGTAGCAACCAACCATGCATTTCAATTACTGATGGGGGGATTTGTAAATATTCTGAATTTAATTGGGGGGGGGGGGGGGGAGGGTAACCTGCGATCAGGCGTTATTTTTCTTTCCTGCTCCCGCGAAAATAAAAGATCACCTGATCGCAGTTTAGGGAAAGAGTTTTAGAATAGGGTTTGGTATAGTCCCCTACTTTGTGCCCGTTTATCCGATTTCCTTTTCCGGTAGTATCGGTGACATTCAGAGTATTATTCTACTTTTGCAATTATT
Organism: Oculina patagonica; assembly: GCF_052425735.1. Classification (NCBI taxonomy): domain Eukaryota; kingdom Metazoa; phylum Cnidaria; class Anthozoa; order Scleractinia; family Oculinidae; genus Oculina; species Oculina patagonica. The sequence continues at coordinate 12,099,676 of NC_135761.1, read as the reverse complement.
TGGCACGTTGTTTCAATTTATTAACCGTCACCACATGCATTACTGCAAACATCACATCACCACATGCATTAGATTCTACAATTCAGTTTATGGGCGAATGTTTGAAAACTTGATTGTATTTCTGAGAAAGTTTTCATAATCCCAAACATGCTTAAGTATACTGTTGACATTTTTTGTTCTGTTTTATAGTCCTTGTTAGTGAAGGCGAAAGATGTGAAGTAATAGGATTCATAAAGAAAGGAGATTGCCTTCTTCGCCGTTACATTGAAGTAGCACACACCTTTCCAAATGGAAAGAAGGTTTGTATTCATCTCTTCGCCGTTTTCAGTCCACATTTGGAGCTTTATGCACCGTGCAAAAACTTTCAGATTAACTCTGTGAAACGGCTCGATTAATTTCAGAATTTTGTTCCTCTTAACGGGGGTAGGGGTAGGTAAGGGATAAGAAGATATGTTAAACAGAAGAATTCAGAGAATATTTTTTTAAAAAAATACGTTTTTTAGTGCAGAATGCACTATTGTGATGGTTTGTTGGGGCTGTCATCCGCTAAACCCCTAAACCCCTAATGCCCTAAACCCCTAAAGCGCTATGGTGTAAACTTTAATAGTCAATTAATTACTTAATATCAATTAATTAATTATTTCTTGTGAAGGGGGTGCGGAGCACCTGACCGTACCCCTAGGTAAAACCTGGAGCACATCTACGTTACTTTCATATACAGATCTCAAACGTATATATTTGTTTCAGAAAACCCTTTGCTCTCCTTGTGGTACTACTCAACGTAATTTACACCAAACGCATGCGCAGATTAGTCTACGTTGTTTTCTGGAACTATCATGAACATCGCTTGTATTGCGTGTTTGCGGTAGGCTTCCTGCAGACTTCTTGGCGCCAAGTAAAAACCGCAAATTAATTAAATTAGATTTTGAGACTTTCACATCGCTTTCGTAATTAGTTATGCAAAAACTTGCACCGGGATTTTCGGCGTGAACACCTGATAACCAGGAAACAAATATCCTAGCTGTACTGCGTTTTAAAAAACCTGTCGAAAAATATGTTTTTTGATTAGATTTGTTTCTTTAGTTTTTGAGAATCGTCTTTCGTGCAGTCTAAACCGTAACTTAATTAAATTAAACAAATGTCATCGATGCCGCCGTAAAACAAACAAAAAACAAAAGTTTCATGTTATCGCATTTTCAAGGAAGACAAAAGTATGTTGTTACAAACGAACAAAAGTGTCGTGATACGTTTGCAAAGATTAGCGTAAGGAACACCTGGGAAAGAATACAAGTAGCCTGTGAACAGTTTTTCCGAAAGTAAAATAAAGCAAATAAACACGAACATATATAAAACCTCATACTTTCAATTGTTCCATATTGCATTCTGCACTTACCAAATCATCGAGATTTTCTTAAGTAAAGTTGACACTGCATGTTTCAATGTATAAAATATCATAAAACTTCGCGATTGCTATTCCTATCGCTTTTTTTCTTGCAAGGACCGTACTGTCTACTCTGTGTAATTTTCATATGTACATACCGTAGCTATTTAGTGAGACTGACTAAGACTGTTGATCTTCATTGTTTAGGAGCAGCGTACCAAGTCTGTAATGATTGGCAGGCTATCCCCTGGAGACTCGTTTGGTGAGTCGACAGTCATCAAAGGCTTGCCAATGCCGTGTTCAGTCATCACAGACACCCCTGTACAGATTGGCACCATCTCTACCCTGGACGTTCACGGTACGCTTTTTAATTTGAACTTTCGCTTCTAGGAGGTCAGAGGACAAGTTTTGATGCTAATGTTTAATTTATCTTCTCTAGATTTAGATGAAGTAACCAGGTCACTTTTATCCCAGTCCTACTCTGCGATGGATGCCAATTTAACAGAGGTAGCGTACCACTAACAAAATACGTTTGTCGTCTTTGTTGCATTTACGGGCAATCTGACACTACAGGTGCATAGCCGGAGAGCATTGCTTAGCACTGTGGTTTTCGATAAAAAAGCGATAGTGAAGACCGAAGTCAACATCGCATAAACACTGACTCCTGACTGACAGACTATTTTTGTATCGTTTAAATATTATTCGATATTGTGTGCATTGTAATTGATAACGCCATGCATTGCGTTACTAATCCTAATTGATTTAATTACTCGCGATTGTATGGTGACTATACGACGGACCAATTGATTTCGAACCTTATCACTGTATTGTCTAATAAAAGGTTTGAAGCCTTGATCGTGTCATTCGCCATTACAATTTTCTCTGACTGATAATCAAAGGGGACTTGCATGCGAACTCTTCACGTTTCAACACGTTATAAAGGAGATTAGTGATGAGTGTTATCGTGATTAAAGTGTTAAATGCTGCGTTACATTCCGTGCTTTATTCTCGTAGGACGAAATACAAAAGAAGTACATCGAGCAGGAAAAAGAAAAAGAGTGGTTCAGATTTAAGGTTGGTACATAAGTTCGTTTTTACATCGTAACTTAGTAGCTTATACATCCATTCCCTCAACTTTGCATTGATTGCAACAATATTTTTTTCTGTTCTACGCGTCACGAATGTAGAGCCTCTCTATGGGTCTTTCCGAAGAAATCGAAGACGCGAAGATCACCTAGGCTCGATTTCCAGCCGCTTTGACCGGACTCGAGGAGGCGGCGGAAATCGAGCCTAAAGATCACCGCGAAAAAACCGAAGATCTCAAGATTGAAGCGAAGATCTGAAATTGAACACTCAGATATATAAGTGTCAAAACTCTTAAACACTACAGAAAATATCTGTAATTTCGGAATTTTGGCATTTGACCACATTTCACTGCGATTTCGACTGAGTGGTTTACAGTCACTGCCGCGAAACCAAGTGAAGCCATTACAAGGCTCAAACATTCAAACCGCTTCAATCCGTAAAACGAAGATCTGCTTAAAAAAGCGAACAATTGCAGAAAATTGCGAAGAAAACGAAGACCGTGGGTACCCATAGAGAGGCTCAATGTTATCACGTTCCGTTACATAGCATCCGCGCCCTACCGAAAACTGTGGGCTCAGCCAATTCTTGGAGACAAGGCTCGTTTTCTTGCTCTGCTAAGAATTCTCTAGCCCTAACGAAAGTCATCTAAACAGAATCCATGCTCACTTCCAATCCCGGGGGGGACTCCCATATGAAACGGACGGGGATGCTCGTCGGAAATTTTGAAAAGAACCCCTAAAAGAGACCAATCTGGGTGTGGCTCAAGCCTTTCTTGACCCCTAAAAGATACCAAAAAACTAAGAATGGAGTTTATATTTGTATATTTCTTCGTGTGTAACCCTAAATGAGACCATTATAGCTAAAAATATTTGCGTTTTGGGCGTTTTTTTCCCGGAACACCCTAAGCGAGACCAAAAGTCCAATATTTACACCCCTAAGCGAGACGACGAGCATCCCCGTCACTTTCATATGCGAGTCCCCCCCCCCCCCCCCCGGGCTTCCAATACATCACTCGACAGTGTGTTGTTGTGTTTTTGCACGAAGAAATAATAGTTGTCATTCAATAAAGAGATGAAATTTGATATATTACATTGTTTTCGCAGAACAAAGTTGTGAGCAACGTGTTACATCACCGAGGCATTCTCCCTGGTTACAGCAAGTGGAGTAGAAATCCTTCCCCTTTGGAAGTTCCTGATAAATGACACGAAATAGCGCCGAGTATGGTGAACGGCGAGGTGTGATCATACAGCAACAGGCCAGGATGTGCCAAGTCCTGGCTTAAATCCGATCATGATGAGAGAAGAGCCGAGGAAAGACCGCGCTTGCAGCGAGGAATTGATTTTTTAAATCCAGTTTTGTAATTTAAACAAGAAGTTCCGGTATAAAAGGAGCCTGGCCTGGCCATTCTCACGCCCAGTTGTCAGTCAATCATCAAAGCGTAAACAACTTGCAAACAACCTGCGTATTTTCCACAACTGTTACTGATAAAATGTGTTTCATTTTCGCAAGTAATATTCTGTTAAACGTTAGGAAGTTATTTTTCATATTTTTGTCAATAATATATATCGGTTTCATGAGATTTCAAGGCATGTTCAGCTGGAAGGATGCTCGGCACCACAACGTGCCACGAATGCAAAGAGTACAAATTTGCATTTCGCGCCAGAGAAGTGTGAAATGTGGGAGGTGCCATCCCTTTTATAGCGGAACTTCTTGTTTAAACGAATGTGTTTTGCATAAGTCAAATACGAGGAATACTAAAAACATGACTAACCATGCAATAGGCGTTCACGCCATTGTTTTAAAATCGAATTGAGGAATTTTGTATAGCAGGTTAGAATCCGTCAAGAACTTTCTGTCTCGTTATTTGTTACATTACACGTCAATGGACAGAAAGGTACGCAGAAAACTAAAACTTCTTGGAGGATTCTAACGTCAGTTAAAGGACCCTAGTCAGCCACACCTTGAAATCCGTGATTTCAAAGGTGTCTTGCATAATACGTTATATAGGAAGTTGTATTACTGTAAATATGTAACATACCACTAGCTATACAGGCGTTTGTAAATTTATCATATAGAAGTGTACAGATAATATATAGATAGACTGGGATTGTGAGTAGCCTCTTTTTTCTTCCCAAGACTAAGAGGAGCAAAATTGTGTGATTGCTCCACTCAGTTTTTGAAAAAAAAAATAATAAAAAAATAAAAAAAACTGCATGCAGTCCATCTATATGGCGTGCCAATAAAATGGAGATAAGAAATTATAAAATAACTAAAAAATTGAGTTCAGAAGTAACGAACCATTACATGACAATTTATCAGTAACTGAGTTGAGAGTGTTGCAGAGAAATTTTTAATACTTCACTTGTACATGTTGTATAGCATCTATGCTGTGACGAAAAAGAAATAAAACTTAAACAGTGCCACATAATTGATCTGTAAACCTCTTGCATCTGTGAACTCTATAGTTAACTTTTTAGAGCTTTCATAACTCCACCCTCGGTGAGGATATTCTTCAAAAACTTGGGGTGTGTAGCGCGCTTTCAGAAAACCTTACCCTACAATTTCAGACCAAAATATGCGATTTTCCCTACCCTGTTTCAGAGCAGGTTATACCCAACAAATGCTTTAGTTTGCGTTAGCATTTGACAAGGGCTTCACATCGTCCAGGCCAGGCTTATTCGCGCTATGCGAGTAAGCGTAGGAGGCTTGGAACCGAGCAAGAACAATTGGGCTAATTCTTCCGAAACGCTTTACGGACTGACGTCACATCCCAACTCGCCGGGGACGACTGGGAACGAGGCTGAAAAATAGTTTATTCCGAATCTTTTATCTCATTGCTAACTGGAGTTCACGAACCATAACCTAATTCAGACCAGAGTGGTCAAAATCTATTATAAGGGATTACCCCCTATCCCCCCCCCAGCCCTCCCTTGCTGGGAACTCGACCCAGAGCCCCATCCTAACATCCTACGGATGAGGCAAATACTACTAACTGACTTCTATTACATTTATTTAAATCGAGAATGCCTTGGTGGTTTCTTTCTCCGTGATTAGAAATCTGACTACGAACTGCACTTCACAAATGATAAGTCAATCAACAGTGTTCTGTTGTGTGTTAACCGTCGAGAATGGCAACTGACAAACTTTGTTTTTTCCCGGTAAATTCTAATTTTTTTGCCAGCCTTATCTGTGTCGCGATTGGATTTCTTAAACCTGCCGAACATTTTCGACCACTCCTGAACGTTTCAGAAGATATCAGAACACTTGTCGAAGGTGGTGGTACATGGAACTCACTACTGAAGATATCATAGCCGTTATCTTAAATAGAGCCGGAGACGGTAAAGCAGGCCACAATCAAAGTCTTATGTTCGATCACACATTAATCCATTTCTTTTGTTATCTTTATTTCATTTTCCATAGCAAAATATAATACTCTCCCGAATTACAAAACTCTGGTCCAATTAAATTTACAAATCTACTAAATCACATGCCTCTGTGTCCACCAAAAGGAAACTTGTTTCCTGGCCAATTTGTAAAAAATATTGTAACTAAATAAAAACCTTCGCGAATCACCAGGACAAGCAACCTTATAATGGTCCCAGAACAATTTACGTTATTCCAGCAAACGCTGACATTCTTTGAAATTGTGCTCGACGAAATTAGACCCAGTCGATAAGCACCAAATATTAAAACCCGTTTTTCACCGCCCCCCTCAGTCGCTTTCCTGTGGTATCGTTCCATATTTTCCATTTTGCTTTGATTTGTCTTCTTCTTGCTCGTCTTCAGTGATTGTGGCCCATTTACAAACGATCATTGAGTCTAGCACAAGCAGCGTCAAATATGCGATTACACAAACGATCGACATTAGTCTCCGTGAACCAACATTTGTCGTCAGAAATCTGATCACCTTTAATGCAAACGACAACGCCTTGTGACTTCCAAGAATCACTACAGTCTTCTTAACTGGCAAACTGAGGCCAAGAAAGCCTCCCGCGATCCAGTTTAGCAGTAAGAACATTATGTGCATGATAGTTGAGTAGCCGACGATGATCAGCACATTCATGGAGACGATGTTGTTGAATTCTTCTTCGACTTTCGCTTTACTCACTTGCGACCACGTGGAGAGAAGAAACAGGGTTATTATAGCGTAGTGCATGCATCTGTTATACGAATCCACTTTTTCAGCGACAGCACTAACGAGTCGCAGCAACTTGCCAACCTGAAATAAAAATAGGCACGCATTGCGTGCAAAGCAATTAGACAAGTTGTCTTCTCAGTTTTTGGTCCGTTGTTTTGTGTGTTTGACTACAATTTCAGTGAATTATCCGATTGTGATGTGCCTTCTATCATTAATGTTGTATCATTCAAATCTTTAATTGAAATTCGGAAGGTTATCTTTCTATTTGTGCATGTAAAATAAAAATAAAAGGAGCCTCGAGCCATTCAGTGCCGGAGCTTATCCCGATTTTGGTAGCATTAGGCGGCTAGGAATATTTCTACTCCCCCCTGAATGGGAATAACTGTTACATTAATAAAATTAATATTAAAATAAATCCCATTGCAAGGCAAGAGTTATAATGACCCTGTACACAGATAGTAACGCACGTTGATAAGTGATATCAATATATAAAAGCCCTAGATATTAACTTTATTCTTCAACAATAACTAGCATTACTTACAATAGTTGGGAGTACAGATGCAAGAAAAAACACCAGCATAAGAATTCCAAATCTTGTGACATTAACTCCGCTGCTGAGGTCAGTCATCCAGACCAGCATGGGCGGCACAGTAAATATAGCAGCAACGTTTGTAACCACCATCAACAACATTGCCAAGGAAAAATTACCACCAGCTAACAAGGACTGAAAATAACAAGAAATGAAGATCAGATGATTACTGAGATATTTTAAATTCCATACTGACTGATGTTGCTCTACAGAGATCCGTGTTGTGTTTCTGATTGGCTGTATACTTGCACGCGAAAATTCAAAACGGAAATGGAATTTTCCTGGCCGAATCTGTGACTGTCGGATGTTTCCGCCATCTTGGACTTTGGACACATGAAAGACGCTGGGTACGAGCTCGAGGTTGTTTGTCGGTTGCACGCGTTTAAACATAGAGGGGTCGAGATACGATTTGCTTCTATAAGCGGCAAAACGCCATGTTTGTTGGAGTTAAAAACAAATTTTAGGTCAAAAGGAGTTAAAAAAAGATAGTTTGATTTATATTTTCCTTTGTTTCCGATTTATTACCATAATATCCTTAAACAAAGCAAAACGGAATACAAATCCAACCAGTTTAAAGTTATTTTGACCTGAAAGTCATTTTAAGCTGCAACATATATTACCGAGCTGAAAAACTAAAATTGAGACTCTTGAATGACAGACCAGTTTGTGCATTTGTCGAACATTTCTTGTGCCACACGTTTTGTAACAAACGCGTGCAATTTTGGATCATATTGAGCCAGCCACAATGCACGCACGCAGGCAACAAGTACTAACGATCATAAGATAAAAAAAAAACTTGAATTCTAATACAACCCCTGTTCTCACCAAGATTGCACCAGCAGCCATACTCGCTGGAACAGTAAAGAATACTTGAAGAGCGAAAGCAAATTCCGTGGGGCCAATGGCAGTGACATTTCCAACAACTGCGGACTGTGAGGTATTCATGTTGTCCTCTCTCATTGTCGCAAACTGTATGGTCTTTGTAATTTGCGTCCCAGCGATCGGAACCACCAACATTATGGTGAGAATTCCCCACACGATAGCTTTGTAAGACTTCATTGCGGTGAGTAGCTCATCTGTGTTCGTGCGCAGGCCGCATAGGAAGAAACAGACACCCAGACAAATGTACGGAAAGTATATAGAGGAGAGAAGCTGTCCTGAGTCCGGCCACAGGGAGCCCACTGTCATCATTACAATCATTCCAATCGCTAGGATGTACGTATCAATAAATTCTATTACTGTTGACAGTGGCTTGCGAAGACACTGGAAAGGCCTTGGTAGACAAGGACAAGTTTTGTTCTGTTCTGCTTCATTTTTCGTCGGTGCTGTAGTCTTTTCTTTAGTTTTTCTAGGCATGTCGTGAAAGGAATGGTAAGGAGAAAATACTGGACTCTCCTACAACAGAAGTAGCATAGATAAATTAAATTAGAAATATTTCATTCTACTGAAAGAATAGAGAAAACTGCAGAAAAGTATACTTTAACCCAGTTTAGGGCAGGAATAAATTGTGGAAAATCTGGCGAGGTCTTTCAACAACGAATAATATAACTACTTCTATATACTGCAGTCTCTTCTCGACAATCAATCAATCAATCAATCAATCAATCAATCAATCAATCAATCAATCAATCAATCAATCAATCTCTCCCCAATCCAACTCGTTAATACAATCGCTAGAATCGATGGCCATTCAACTTGCAGAAACAAAAGCTCAAAATTTTCGCCTTTTGCTGTTTATGCCCATTTTCTTTATGATACGCGCCTGCAGGGGATCATGGTTTAGTTGTATTTAACAAAACATGTCCAGACCGGACCAGGTTAAGTTTGGCAAAGTTGGATAAAACTCCCATGATTCCTGGCAAGCGCGTCTCGTACAGGAAACTGGGCTTTCAAAAACTGGAAATGTGACAAGCTAAAAATTTTTCGAATATTTTGCCTTATCCGTGGAAGTCGTAAATTTGCGACCTTGCAGCTGTTTGAAGTTAAGGAAAATAAATGGAGTAGGGTTTGAAATAATAAATATATGAAATCATTTACTCATTTTTGAAGTAGGGTTTAGTACTGGTGGGTGTAACTAAGTTACTGAAAATGCCGTAATTATACTAGTGTGCTGTGGAAAAACTTTGTAATACTCTTTAACTTATTCAGGACAGCTGACATTTCAAGCTTGAGCCATTCATGTAAAACGGATGTTATTTTTCGTTATCAATTTTATATTTATATTATAACAAACTAATGATAAATAAATCATGAATTTACCATCGCATCTGATCAGCGTTTTCCCTTAACAAAATTAACCATTTACCGACATGGCCAACCTAACACAAATCTGCTTTTTTTTTTAAACGGACATCTCAAAAACTTACAGTTATAGATTCTGAAAGGAGCTGAATATTTAACAAAAAAGTAGACGTTGTAAAATGGTTGACGCGATCGCTAGTGCGCGCGTAAACAAGTTAGCTAAAGTAAATTCAAAACCTACCCACAACTTGTTCGACATCATGTACAAATCCAATCGATCTATTTTATACTTTTTTACAACCGCAACTAAATGCTACAGCTCGTCAACTTCTTGTTTTCTTGCAAGGGGTATATTACTATGAAATAATCGAATGTTTATATATTCCGTCAAACTAGTTTTCCCAAGGTTTCAAAGGTGGTTGCATTTGTATTGTCCAAACATACTGGTGGGCCGTTTGTTGTTTCGGGTTTTACCGGAAAACAAACTTGACCTCAGTGTTGGTACCATAAGCACCCCGCCCGGCGGCTGTTTCTTTTTCATTTATTATTATTATTCATTTAGAAAAGCAACTGTTTTGTTTCCTGTATGTATCGTGATTCATTCTCCTCAATCCAGTTGACCGAGCTGGCCATGGTAACACATAACAGAGCAAATTTACATTTGTGCGATCACCGATGTTAACTAGCTTTATGCTGCGTTTTTGACTGATTATTTGTACTTTTCGGCTGCCTGTTTTTATTTAGTTTAAATCTTACAGTTTGAATCAGGGAACCGTGAATGCTTTTCTGGGTTCGAGATAAATTTTAAATTTTTTGCAGAAAACCATCGAATGACAACCTCAAACTGCAGGAAATATAAACAAATGGAAAGTAATGGAGGCAACTGGATATGTTAATTTCTGCAAAAACCATCGAATGACAACCTCAAACTGCAGGAAATAAAAACAAATGCCGGACAGTGATGTAGCCAATAGGTTATTTTTGCGAATCTCAATTCGCAGAACTCTCTACATTTTCTTTTAGTGTTCACGGTTTTCGTATCTCCACTGTAAATCCATATTTTTTTATATTTATAAACATTTTTCAGATCATTTCAGGCCACGAGAAAATACGTTGAAAAACTATTTTTCCTCTTCTACGCGCTCTGTCTGTCTATCGTAAATCTCAGGTAGTTTATAAGGTAACCTTCAAATTTTCCGTTTAATTTTTGAAACTACTCTTTAACACAAACTTTCTACGAGTCGTATACGTATTACAGCCCTATCCTGCAAATACAGGTCTCTTTCATCACTCCAGGTCAGGTTTGCGTTTAGTGAACTTTATTCTTGCGTGGTCATGCGCTAACAAGGAAGTGAGGGGAACGATGCCCTTTTTCGTGGGCAGCGAACGTACGTGTGTATTTTAATTTATACCATGCCATAGAAAATACAGCCAATCAGAATACAGGAAAGCCGTTGTATATTCGACGGTATTCAACCCAACCTTCCCATCGTGCGCTGCGATCTTATTCTCAATGAAATTTAGTGAGCGTATTTTCTATGGCATGGTATAAAATAGTTACACAACACTTTCTCGTGGTATACTATGGAATATCCCACTTGTCACTTATATTTTTTTCGTATACACACTCGCCTAAAGGCTCGTGTGTATACCGAGAAAATACAAGTGACTCGTGGGATATTCCATAGTATACCACGAGAAAGTGTTGCATAACTAGTATGTAAACCAGGTTTTAAACCTTTTTTTCGATTTTTATTTATTATTATTTTCGTACGTTAATTCGCCCGGCTTTTTTTAACATGACCTACTTTTTAAAAGAGATTTATGAAACGTTCCTAAGGACTTTTGTCGAATTTTCATACAGAAAATTGCCCTCCGCGTTAGAGTGAATTATGCACAGTTGAATAAAATATGTAATTATATGGTTTTGTTTCCTTTGTAGAGCGAGTAAGTGACGAAAGCTTTCTATATTTAGAACTGATTTCAGACGTGTTTTTCAGTCCTTAGACTCTATATACAAATTTATGTTGGAGTTTTAGATTTTGTGCCTCATCTGAAGAAATATGTTGCCTGATTAAAAGGCAAAGCCCAAACTGAATTTATTATTTACACTCGTGCAATGATGATCTTATTTATTTACAACGTATGAGCTCACATAAGAATTAGGCAATGTTCGGCTAGAACGTTTCAAATGTGGAAAATGCCATAGAAAAACTTGACTGAAAACCGTAACTTATTTAGAAGCGATATGATGGCGATTTCGTTTGCTAAATGACTGCGTTTGCTTTTCAAGGCGGCCCTGTAGTATAATTGTCTTGCGCGCACTTGACGAAATTACGTAGCATCTTCGGGTCGGCTATTTTTCGTCGTTCTATCTTTTAATCTTACTTTTTATGGTCTTAAGGATAAAACTAAACCCGTTGTTCTAATCTTACCCTTCGAGAACACTTGAACAACTACGATTGTGACTAGTTGAATTTAAAAAAGCAAAAAAAGGACAGAAATTTCAAAAAAATGATCAGAAAGTCAACGAAAGCCAATTGCAAAGGTCCTAATATAAGTAAGTGCTTTAAAAGAAAAGAAAATAATCAATGAGTTTTTCTACATTTCTCATTTAAACTGGTACTCATGTCTACGCCAGAAAAAAAAGCCGCCATAACTTTTGTTAGCCTGATTTTTTTTAACAAGCTAGCTTTTAAATTAAAGGACAATTGAAATCCAATCAGTACAGGCTAAGGTGTTTCTCAGTATAAGTCCATAAAAATACGAAAAATTAATGAGTTGGGAAGACTGAGAACCGATTAAAGTTTGAGACAGAAAAGGTGAAAGCTAGACTGAAAAATCCTTTTACTAAAACATGCCATAAAACGACGTCCGTCAATTTATCTCAGCACGATCATTTTGGATTCTGCCTGAAGCAAGTATTTACTAGAATCCGCGCACGATCACAAAATCACGAGAAAAATTATCAGAGAGGTCTTAGCTACTTGCTTCTCAATAATATCGAGACTTAAAGTTCGTCTTCACGACATAGTTGATAACTTACCTTGTTTTTACGGCGATTAAGATAAGTTTCGTGAACCGAGGCGATAAAAAAATTGTCCGTCCTAACACAAACCTTTTCTGCGCTGTCCGAGTTTTTCCTTGCGAATTTGCATTTTGCTTTGATATATCGTTGTGAAAGCGCATGGTTACGCAGCAACAGTAACAGCTGTGTAAAACATCCATATTTACAAGGACAACACGGCATTGTCAATTATCAGGAAGTTTTATTTGCTCAATAACAGAGACACCGATGTCCTCAGTTGCTGTAAACTTCGTGACTCTAATAAAAGGACCAGTTGTTTCTATCAACAACTTGCAAAATAATTAAAATTATTAACACTGGGGCCTTTTGGCAATTTAGTGAAAGCTGGATTACTTTCGCGCCCTAGCCACAACTATGGTCATGATTTGAAGTAATTGTTTCTCTAACATACGACATTTATTTCAAAAATTTTATAGATACGACTGATAGCGCAATACGTATCTCATTGGTGGAACTAAGCGGCATATACTTGTGTTCCACTGAATTTTTTTAAAAAGTCGCTCTACTTATATTATGATATTTTGGTTTACCTTTCCTGCAGTACTGTTTACATGATTGCTTTTTCTTTTTATTGAGTTACTTCACCAAGCTTATAGAACGATAACAAAAAACTGACAAATAATATGCCGTCAGTCGTACTTTAAGAAAATAGTCTATATAAAATCCGCGCTCTGATTGGCTTAAAAACGTGTCGACCGTGTTTCCATAGAGTAATTCACACATTCGTGGAAAAATTGCCAAGGAGTCGACTCAAAACAGCTGAAGAAATAGTCTACTTTTAACAGGATTCCTTGTTTTCCGAGACGGAGGACAATAACAAAAGTTCTACGCTTTGAAGTAAGGCCAGACGACTGTTCATTGTTGTGAGCAATTCATTAAATTCGGAATTAAATTTGTTAATGGCCGGAAAAAAGTACACATATATAATTTAACATAATTTTTTTCTTTTATTACATTTAAAGGAGGAAAAACCGAAATACTTCACATGTTGCCGGACTGACTCGGAGATTTGGCTTTATAGCAAGGAGGAGAGGGGTTTGCGTATCTAATCGAACAGCCAACAGATCCAAATTTTTCCTGGTGTTTAAAGGTGCTATGGAGATATAATACTCGCAATATTTGCCCTTATAATACAAGATATCCACATCTTTTTCGCTCCTCTAACTGTGAGTTCTACATGGAAAATTTGTAATCTCTTCTTTCTTCACTCGATTCTAATTTTCAGTCCAGCCAGCTATCCACAAAGCGAACTTGGATAATTCGTGCATACATACATGACGTATCAATTGTTCATTGTTTGACCGCTTCAAGACCCTTCCAAAACAGGACTCGACAAGACATAAAAGATGGAATTAGAAAGCAAGAAATTCGACGTTGCTGTTGTGGGTAGCGGAGTTGTAGGATGTGCAGTCCTTCACGAGTTCACGTCTTTAGGGCTCAGTTGCATTCTTTGCGAAAAAGAGGAAAATCTCGTGACTGGTGCTAGCTCGGGCAACAGTGGTACACTTCATACAGGATTCGATGCCCCGCTTGACAGCCTGGAGTTACGCTGTCTTCAGCGGGCCCGAGATCTGAACGAGAGCTTTTACTCCAAGAACAACATCCCTTATAGAAAGTCTGGTGGTTTTATTGTCGCATGGAACGAAAAGGATCTCGAGAGATTGCCTGAATTAGTCGACAAAGCTCACCGAGCGGGCGTTACAGACGTAAGGCAAATAACAGCTAGCGAGCTGTTTGAGAAAGAACCTTGGCTGAGTCACAATGCGTTAGGTGCTGTTCATGTACCTGGAGAAAGCTTAGTGGATCCTTGGAGAGTTCCAATTGCATTAGCTAACCTAGCTGTCAATCAAAACGCAACTATATTAACAAGCTGTCACGTGACTGGTGGTAAGAGGCAAGAGAATGATTGGCAGCTGTCAACTTCCCAAGGGCCAATCACTGCCTCAGTTGTAGTCAACTGTGCTGGTTTATACGGTGACGAATTAGAAACAATACACAGACAAAGTCCATTTACAATAAAACCCCGAAAGGGACAGTATGCGGTTTTCAGCAAGTCTGCAAGCAAACTTTTGAATTCAATTATCTTCCCTGCCCCTACACCAAAAACAAAGGGTGTTCTCCTCTTCCCCACAGTTTACGGCAATATTGTGGTTGGTCCTACTGCAGAGGATCAGTTAGATCGCAGCAATGCTGAAATCAATGAGACAGTGATCGAAACCTTGGTAGCTCATGCACACACCATTCTCCCCTCCCTCAAAGAGCATGCTGTTATAGGCACATATGCAGGTCTGCGACCAGCCACAGAGTTTAAAGATTATTGTATCGAGTGTCAGCCAGAGAACGGGTGGATCACAGTTGGTGGTATTCGCTCCACAGGTCTATCTGCTTGTCTTGGGATTGCTAAGCATGTGGCATCCTTTTTACCATCTCTTGGATTTGAAAAACCTAATAAGCCACCAAGAAGTGGTTTGTTAAAAGCGGATAACAACTGGAAGATCACTCATCCTATCACAAAGTTTGGATTGTCAACTGATGATCGAAAAACAGACCATTGAAATGGGCACTTGTGAAGCAGACTCGTCCCCAGTCGTCTTATTATACCTGGTAGCATGCGGCAAAGGTATAGCGCAGGGAGAGATTGGTACCGAGGAAAGGAAGTGGAAGGTGAGATCCCCCACCTCGCGCATGTGCGTCTCCCTTTGCCGCGTGCTATATGAAGACGACTAGGGACGAGTCAGCTTGTGAAGCAACTCAAGTGCTTTGAATTCATGCTCTGGGGACATGAGGACAACTAGAGCCATTCTAATCAACATTGCACTGTGGTTCCCTAAGCATCCATTTGAATAAAATGGTGTAATGAGTCTTTGTGAGAAAAAAATAGATGAAGTCACACACCAAGAACCCATAATTTTATTAATAAAATATCCAAACTTTCATCAAGTATAGTATTGTAATGAAGTATGTGTTTCTGAGCCTTCCCCCTCCCCTCCCCCAGATGTCATGTCTAACCAGTGGTTGAAAGAGGCACTAGTCATATATTATTATATAATAAATATTATTAATAATAATAATAACTAAGTTGTTATATATTTTTAATTGACATTTTCATAAATAAGTAATTCAAAGGACGGCCATTTGCAATTTGTAAATATCCATGACATTAAAGATGATTTCCAGTCCGTACTGCGCAGACTCAGGGTTTGTTTTCATTTTTGTTTTGAATTCATTGAAACGTTACACTTCGGTGATAGCGTACATGGAGTTTTTTAGTTCGCCATTACGGATCGTTTCGTTCAAGAATTCACGATGAGCTAAAACGTCCGTTTGAAATACCGTCGAGCTTCTTTTACTCGTTATTATTGTTTTGCAAGGATATCTTGCGTTAATAATGAAGAAAAAGGTAAGTTTTGTCCCGGAATTTTTATTTTGCTGGTAAAAATTCTTCTGTTTGTGAGGCTCACAAACATTGCAGGCGGAGAATGCGCAGTACGGACTGGACATCATCTTTAAAAGCAAATAAAATTTCAATCAGATGTTTTTATTAAAGGTTCTCAGTCATATTCTTGTGAGGGGGTACACTGTTGATCCAGTGTCAATAAATAATGAAAATCATCATCAACACAGTATGTCCCACTACTAGCTCGAGAAATAGCCATCTCCCTTCTGATAGGCAAGTCACAGAGAATGTGACACTCTTAACATCTGAGAGTGATTTCCAGGATTGGAGTCCAAACATTTTGCACATCACTGACACAGTATAACACTCCACCTACTTCGGTATGGGTTGTTTCAAGTCCCCTGAAAAGAGATGCCTGTTTCCCTACAAATTGTTAATAAAACTCATTATCTAACTCCATGCAGTAGGGTTAAGTAATGTTTAATAAATGAGCAGTCAGTGTTTTATCAAGTTTAAAACACGAGGCGCGCCGAGTGTTTTAGACTTGATAAAACACGAACTGTGAATTTATTGAAAAATCTTCTGATGTAGATCAACTCATTCTTGCACTAATATTTAGATTTGGGGTTATTTTGGCCTAGAAAATTGGACGTAAAGTTTAGCCGTGTGTATAAAGACACTCATTAAACATTCATTTATTTTCTTTATGAATTATTAATGAGTTTTTTTAATACTAAATACAGCATGTCGAATATCCCATGATACTGCAATGTAAGAGCAAAGTTTAACATGTTATTTGTAGCTCACTTACTGCCACCATTGCCAAATCTAAAATAACTCAAATTGTTGTGTATCATGGTACTATTTTAGTTGTCTATTTCTTGTCCAAAATACATCCAGATCGACTCACAAAAATAGTCATTTCACACTACAATTCTAAATGAAGTGTAATACATTATATGTATTTATTACCAACAAATTAAGCTTATAAATAATGGCTTACAATAGAACAAGACAGTGAAGTTTAAGTAATCCATTAATAATTTATTTTTAAAATCGACATTAAATACTTTTAAGCAACCAGCCCCTGTATAATTAGTATCCCTACGATATTAAACAGATGAGACATGTAAACTTTGACTAGCATCATCTGTTAGATGTTCGAGTTCATTTGCACAACTTTCACCAGTAACCACGTCACCATTTGCCGCACTATCAGCTGCTGCAGCTTTCTCTTTCTTTGCATCACAATTAAACCACCATGTTGCCCACACGGAATCCGACACTAGAATCCCAAGGTGAATGATGATCAACGGCAAGCTAATGAGGCCTTGTTCAGCTTGTGTAAATGGAAGATATCCAGATATTGTCACTGCAACTGCTAAGGATTTCTGACTGGCCATTATCACAACTGACTTCAAGGCAGGTTTGTCCAGTTTGAGAAGAAGGCACGGAGGAAATATAACAATAATATATAGCACATGCATTGCTAAACCCCATCCAAGTACGGCAAAAATGCTTCCAACAGAAATGCCACTGAAGGCTTTCTGTGCACTTGCTTGACTGACCTTCAACCATGGAATCATTGTTAAAAGTACGATGCTTATCAGTTTAAGTGTGTTGGAGAATTTCTTGACGCAAGGCTTCACATGGGGTACATACCTTAGTCCTTTGCCAACCTGTACGTAAGAAACAAAATGATATCAGACACAGCCTATTTTTGCCATTTTAATAAAAATTAAACAATCTTAATATACAAAACAACTGCTATTGCTTGGAACATCAATCTGGTCACCATGAAAGTACAGTACTTACCCACTTATAAGAGCCTGCAATTTAAGAACCTGTTAGCCTAAAAATATCAATTTAGACCCATTTACATAAGAATCTATTTAGCCTAAAATTTGAAACAGGTTCTTATAGAAATTAACCTAAAAAAAATCTTCATATACCTTATTGTTACTTATTTTCGCGGGACTTAATTTTCGCGATTTTCAAAAAATCGCGAAATTAAAGACCCGCAAAAAAAGGTTCTCGCGAAAAATAACGATGCGAACTTTAATACCCTTCTATGTACCGTAAAGTTCCGTGTATAAGCCGCACCTTTTCCCTTAAAATCTTAGTCAAAAAACGGGGGTGCGGCTTATCTACGGAAACATCTATGGTTGGAGTTCCCAAAGGCCTAATTAATATTCATAAAAACTTTTCAAGACACCACTGAATAAACATATAACAACCTGAAAACTTTGTTGTCGTTCACTGCCTTTTCTTTCCTCTGCAAAGCTGTTTGCAGTGACGCCTGCCGGTCACTTCAACGCTTGCCTTTCCGCCGCGTCCGAGAATTACCAACATAATCGCAAGTACTCACGAGGCAAAAAATGCCCGACCGCTTCGCTTTTTTATTGACCTTCACAGCAAATAAATCTTTTGGATTATCAAACTCCTATTCTGTATGAAGTTTTTATACTGTTGCGGGGAAGCAGTCTCCAAGAATCTTGAAAACGTGGTTTCTTTATACGAGAGCCAAACCAAAGGAAAATGCCGCCATGTTTGTTTTGTGATGCCCAGACTCCTCTCCACATTTCAAGCTTGGTAACTAAGCATTTATTCGCGTACGAATTTCACAACTGATTTCATCGAGTGTTTATAGACATGAATTTCTTGAAAAAATGACATCAAGAGAGCATCTCAAGTTTAAGATATTGTGATTTCAAACTAAAAAGAAGGTATGACAAGTGAAATTTTGCTTTCATAAGACTTAATTCATATTAAACATTGCAACAACTGCCGTGTCAGTGTTTTGAAACCGTGCTTGTTTGTCCTTGTTTGTTTACCAATAATACTTCACTTGAACTTCAAACTTTTTTGTCTGTATTTTTTTTTCGAAATTTGAGCTTCCAAATCGGGGGTGCGGCTTATCTACGGGTGCGGCTTATACACGGAACTTTACGGTAATTCGTTTTTATTAATCATTGTTGCTGTCAGTTTGCTACATAATTATATTGGTACAGTCATTAAATCAAAACAACAGAACGTGTCAAACTGTTTGGGGGTTTCGTTTTTTCATATGGTTTTGTTCAGAGTCGTTGGAAACTATTGCTGTGGGAAAATTAAAATCAGTTGTGCCAATTTTGACACTTACTGTTTCTTAAAGTAGACAAGTATTTTATGTATTTATTTCATTAGATATATATCATTAAATCAACTTTTAGCCTGATACTGAGAATTAAAATATCTACTAAAATGGGTCATGGCCACATACAGTACTGTCTAAAGGCCAGGCCTGTTTTGGCATTAAATTAATATACATGCCACCTTACCACTCACAGGTGTATAATATATTTGCTCATTAAATAAGAACCTATTTAAGAACCTGCGTAGCCTAAAATTCCACTAAGCACCATTTACATAAAAACCTGTTTAGGCTAAATTTGAAAAAATGGGTTCTTATAAGCGGGTAAGCTGTAAATTATCTACAAATATTCTGCCTTATAAAGTTGCTTCTTGTTCAATACATTGAAATTAGCAGTCAGTTGCAGGCTGCAGTTTAAAAAAATATATGACAAATAAGGGCGTATTTACTTGTAACATATGCATATAGTCGTCGCATTTGCCCGTGGAAGTTTTTTTTTATTGTTTTCGAGCTAGAAACAAAAAATTCCAATGGACAAATGCGAAGGCTATACGTTTATGTTGCAAATAAATTCACGCTAAATACTGGATGTAGTATTGTGGAGGAATTTTTAAAATAGAAAATTTTAACATCCTCTTCACTTCTGGTCTGAGATGGGAAAGCAGATTTTCAAGAGTGTTTCTGGTCTGAGACATGGTGGGTGTTTCGACCTAGACACCAGCAAAGCACCCCGACCCAAACTTGTCTTATTACCCCCCTCCCCCACCCTGGTGCACAGCTCTTGTTCAGGTCAAAAAAAAAGGGAAGCCAGTACGTAACGAGCCATGCGGCCCACACTGCCGGAGCTTATCCTGGTTTGCATAGCATTAAGCGGCTAGGGATATTTTACTTAGTCCATCGCAGGGTTACCCCCCCCCCCCCCCAGCATTATGTTGCCGGTATCCATTTCTACACCTGGGTGAAGAGACACTCTATGAGAGTAAAGTGTCTTGCCCAAGAACACAACACAGTGACCCCGGCTGGGGCTCGAACTCGGACTGCTTGATCTGGAGTCCAGCACACTAACCATTAGGCCACTGCGCCTCCCTTGTTCTGGTTAATGAGCATTAAATAGTTTTTTTTGTGATACCTACCAGTAAAGGAAGCAGCACAGTTAATATCAGCTTGACTAACAGTTGAACAGGGTCCAACTTGACATTCTCAAATGCTATAATCCAGGACACAAGAGGTGGAACAGTAAACACAGCAGCTAAATTACAGAATACTGTGAGCATCACAGACAATGCTACAGCACCTCCTGCTTGAGCTGTCTGTTGAAAAAAAATATTCATATATTCTCATATATTGTCAGTGGTAAGTAGTCATTATCGTCCTCAGAGCCTGTGGTTCTTTTGGACAGCACCAAGAATCATGAGAATTTTTCAGCTTGTGTAGGGTACATTTTAAGCACAAGAGTACCTAGTTTACTCTTTTCTTTGTTTTGTCATCCGATCAACGGCTGGTAGAGTAGTTGTAATAAATTATTCTTGGTGTTGACCAAAAGGATCATGTGGCCACAGGGACTAGAGTTAGACACTGATCGGTTTGTAACAGTTATGATGCTAGAAGTGACAAATTAAGCATGGGCTTCATGAGAATACTGGAGCGCCTAATCCTAGTACAGCATCAAATAGCAAATTGTTCAATTGAATGGGCCACTGCAGAAAATGTTTTCTGATCAAGAACTGCTGAGTGAACAGCAATTTTCCCTAAGAAAATTAAATAACAGTTTTTTCACAGTTTTTTGTTACAGGTTTTCACCAGTTTTTCACAGCTCTTTTCACTGGTTTTCCACAGCTTACCACAAATAAGATTTTTCCTTGAAAATTCAAAAGATACACATCTAGCAGAATTTAAGTCAAATTTTTTGGATTATCATGCTATTTTCAAATTTTCTCCAACAGTCCAGTCTTTGTTCCCCTCTGAGCGAGACTTTCTTGCCTTCACGGGAAGGGTGGGGGGTATACATAGTGGGGGGTGGGGGGCAATTGCCCTGCCAGGAAAACTAAATAAAAACTAAGAAAAATAACTAAGATAACTATAAAGGTGTGTGGAGCTTGCCCCCGCAGACAAAAAAACTAGGTACTGCCCTGGCTTGGTGTTTATTTTGAACTGGTCTATACTCATGAATGTGATCAACATTCTTCAACACAGCCACAGGCCCCGTAGTCGTTAATAAGAACATTCATCCTCCCTCTCGCTCCCCCCCCCCCCCCCCCTGCCCACCACAACTTTACACTCACCAGTATAACTCCAGCGGAGATCGTACACGGTACAATGAAATAAATCTGCATTCCCGTTTGAAATAAAGGCGGGCCAAGTATTGAACTCCCTTCAAAGTGATTTTCCGGGGGTGAAGAAGTTCCATTCGTCGAATTATCGCCGTTCACGTGGAAGCCATTTTCTGTGGCAGGATCCTTTGTCACAGCGTACGGCAACAAGCCGGTTAGCTGTCCACCGATTATCGGCGTAATCAACAAAATACAAATGATTCCCCATATCAGGGCCTTGAAAGATTTGAAAGCTTCCTTGACTTCGCCGGTTTTAAGCTTGAGCCCGCTATGGAAGAACAATCCCACGACGCAAACATAGTGTGTCGGCAATTTGCTGAAGAACACTCCGGGTTCTGGAACTAGAATTCCAAAAATTACGAAGAATAACAGGCAAATGGGCATAAAATTTTTAAACACCACTGCTTTGATCCTTCCACATAATGGTTTGCGTTGTTCAGTGCTTTCCTCGCTTTCCGCGGGAGAATTGTCATTTTCTTGCAAATTTATGACCGCCATTGAAAAAGTTTTTCTTCACGTTATGACGCAATGTCGTCATGTAGTAGACGCTATGTGTGACATGACACTCATGTGAGCGTGACGTCACACGACACAAATAGTAGATGTTAGGGATTGGGCAGGTTTTTGAAAAGCAAAAAGGAGTACAGTTTTGGAGTGTTGAAGAGTTTGCTAAATATTTTTTTCACTTCTATTTTGCAGGGAAGACAGGGGACGTACTTGATCATGTGGGTTTTCAGGTGTGAATTCACAGCTTTATTTGTAAAATATCTGGCCAGGGCAATAGGCTCCAGATCTGGCTTGTCAAATGTTTGATTAATGGAGATACTTCTCCCATGGCCCAGCCCTCTTTGTTGACATCAGGCATATACAAGTTCAGAAAAATAATGGGGTCAGCCGGTTCCTCATTTACCACCCGCCCCAGGGGAGTACTCTGGCTTGTAAATGACGGGCATGATCGAATGGAGGCAAAACTCAGGACCCCAAAAATCCCTAAGTCTTCCGACATAACCCCAAAAAATCCTTGGACCAAAAATAACCCCCCAAAAATCCCTTGTCAAATTGCCCCTAAATTTCCAGGAGGGGCAATAATATAACACAAAGAAAATCAATAAAAATTGAACGCTCATGCTTGTTTATTCATCCTACCATAAATACGCCAAGGCCGCTCCAAGGCACTTTAGTTTGTTTTAATACCCCAAAAATCCCCTATTTAAATCAAGTCACCCAAAAAAAATCTTGGCTAATTTTCCAACACAAAAAAATCCCGGAATCAAAAATTTCAAACCCAAAAAAATCCTTTGATCATCCCCGTCATTTCCAAGCCGGAGTACCCCCCCTGGGCCACCTGTTCCCACTCCCCATCCTGGCTCAGCTTCTGATTGAAATTGAAATTTCAATGTTTTCTCTTCAGTCACTTATTTTTAAACAGTATAAAATAAAGAAATATGGATTTAAAATGACAATCACAACATAATTTTATTGTATTTATTTAATAAATAAATCTTTGTCTGTTAATATATTATTCTGTACGTACATGCTGAATATTTATAATTTCTAAACAGTACTAATTTACAACAACAATAAATAAATTCTAACTTGTTTCTAAAAATACTGTCATAGTGACGACATTGTTGAAATGCTTGCTGTAAAAAAGGGTTCAGACACCTTCACCTAGTTTCTTTTTTGCCAAGAAGTGGCACATATCTACCAGTAACAAGTTCTACACTTGCAAAAATAATACAAGCTTATTAACTGAGTAGGAGGGCTAGACAGGAAATAATTATTTGCCCAAGTTCATGTTGTACAGAATGTGTGCAGCAGGTCCTCGAATGCTCCAGAGCAAATATTTTCCTATCTGGAACCACCTGACTCAATAAAATAATAATGATTTCATCAACTTTTGTCTGAAATTATATGCGCCTAGTGGCCCATTATGCAGGCAATTGTCCTTTTCATTGAATTCCATGCACTTAATGAATAATCACTGTACTGTTGATGTGTGTAGGGCTGGATAGTTTTTTTGGACCAGCTCAAATCAACCCATCTGCTGCCATACACACATCAGCTCATGGTATTGTTTTCTACATTAACATTTGCATTAGTGGGGCAGCATAAGCAACATTTTATATCTCTGTGCACCCACTTGCATTAGATTCTCAGTGTCTACTGGCATTTCTTTATGTTTTTAAAAATTTGCAAATATTATTTAATAAATTAATTTTTGTACCTGCAGGCACATCTTAAAATAATAATTTATTATTTATATTAGAGGCTGGATCCAGACATGTTGTTAATCTAATTCCATTTTCCCGACACATAAGCATGTTCTATTTGCAAACTTGTAAATTTGATTGGTTTGCTAGCATTGGTCTATTCTTTGATAGCTAATGATTTCATGCATGTAGCCTTTGAAAAGAAAAATATTTCTTTATTTTTGGCTTAAAAACACCTAAAATCAGAGCTGTGCTCTAGATCTAGAAGAGCTTGAGTGCCTTTGGGCGACTTGTATAACCTTGCTAGATCATGAAAACTTTTAACAACTGCATGTTGCTCATTGAATACTTAGCTACCCAATAAAAAACTCAGGCTCATCATCTTTAGTATATTTTGTTAACTATGATAGTATAAATACACCTTTAATAGTTTCTTCCAAACTAATAAATAAATAAATAAATAAATAAATAAATAAATAAATAACATCAAAATATTCTTGTCATTAACACAAAAGCAGCAAATGCTAATATGAGGTAAACCCATGCTTTGTGTTGGAAAGGTGACTTGTGATGATGTATTTGTCTCCAGTGTGGAACAGATTTATCCAGCTTCTCTCTTGAGTACAATACAAGTAACCCTGGAGTGACAAACATGATAGCTAATCCTGCTAAAGATCCCTGAAAAAAGACATTAAAATAAATAAACAATTAAATGAAATACTTAATTGCTTCATTTTATAAAGGATAAACTTGCTGACTAGTACACTAAGTAATCCCATTGAACCAGCATAATTCATAAAAACAATAAGAATAAGTAGAATGCAACTGCGACAATCTGATTGGTCGAGCTACTTGTATACCACTGACAAAAACTATGAAACAAACAGTTTAAGAGCAATTTAACCTGCGATTCACTTTCAGTAGGTATTTATAATAATTGACGTTGTTGACTGATGCTTTGGAAAATTATGGCTAATTTTTTGAAAACACTTGACCATATGCCAGGGGGCGGGGGATTTGGTGTGTTAGAAGCTATTATATCCATGGCAATCACTCACTGTCAGTGCAACTAATTGACCAACATCATGAACAAATACAGCAACAACCACAGGGGGAATCAGCGCAATGAGTGTAAAGATCTGCTGGCTAAAAAACAACTTCTGAAAAGAAAAATAAATAGGTACAACAAAATTATTATGACTTTACAGTCAAAATGCTGTTGCTATTGAGAGCATTTCTATCAAAGGGCTAAACTGAACAAACCATGGTCCCTGATGCACAAAACATGTGCAAAGTCTGTTCTTAATTATTAATAGTGTTTTTCCCCTGAAATTTGTAAATTAGCTACTAACAGTAAGCAGTGATTGTATCAGTTTGTTTTCATTAACTGATTGGTAAAGAAAGAAGAAAGTAGAATGTTAATTAAAATCAGTCTGTTAAAAACATTAATAATTAAAAATATTATAATAATTATGTAAACAAGATGGAAAATTTCCAAGAAGAAAGATCAAGACTCAGTTTACCTTTGATATTGGAAATAGTGCTAGTAAATTGTTCCTCAGTGTTATGCAGATCAAAGGAAAGTTGCTACTCAGCGTAAACACTGGATAAATGCTTAGAAACTTTGCCAGAACAGTAACAGAGTGCTCACTGAAGTTTAATGTATAAAGTTGACTAATAGCAGATGCTGGCTTGTTCAGGACTGCAGAAAACACGATGGTGCTGCAGTAAAGAAGCACTATGATGTAGTCCACCAAAATGACTCGTAAAGTTCTTCTCTTGTCAGCCAAAGGAAGGATTATGGATGGAAGAGAGTGATGGCACATGAAGGCAAACACTGCCATACCAATGAGCTGAAATGTTAAACAAGAAAAAAAATATAATAAGACTATGCCTAGTCAGGTGTGTATATCCAGATGTGTCTCTAAGTGCACATTTGATGCCTTGTTGTGTTACGAGTGCATGTTTTATGCTAGCAAAGTGAGAGGGCAACCTATGAGTGATGATAGCAATGGAAAAAATAAGATTGGCATATCTGATCTAATTGGCCAGGCCTATGCCAGGGGATTTATATCCACTAAGGTTTGGAGCAGGTGGGCATCAGGGTTTTGCACCCATGCAAAGTATCATCAAGGTCCTACCCTCTTCGGTAACCTAAAGTCATTTCAGATGTTGAAAACAGCTGGCGAAAGTCATGTTCACAGCCGGTCAATTTGCCGGCGCCTGGCTCTTAATGAAAGCTCCGCTATGTATAATGCTTAGTTTGAGAAAATATGTAACTATCTTGTCAAACAGTCACTTAATCAATTTCCAGTCAGAATGCTCTCTGGGATATTTCCTGATGACATACAATATAGTCTAGATCATTTCTGGAACAACAACTTTGCTAATTTTGTTTTAAAGCA
Organism: Oculina patagonica; assembly: GCF_052425735.1. Classification (NCBI taxonomy): domain Eukaryota; kingdom Metazoa; phylum Cnidaria; class Anthozoa; order Scleractinia; family Oculinidae; genus Oculina; species Oculina patagonica. The sequence goes on along the minus strand of NC_135761.1, from coordinate 12,073,675 downwards.
AGTCTAGCATTCATAAGATGTCTAAATACCCTTCTGTCTAAAAGGTTGTGACTTCAATATAAAGCTAACATTAATCAAAAATACCTCTTTAGCCTTTGCTGTATCCCACAATATTAACTGATCCGTTGGCACTCTGTGTCCATTTGCAATGTCTAACAATGTCAATACAATCATGAGCACCATAGCAGAGTTCCTCATTACCATCGTAAATAACTGAAGATAAGTTGTTTTTTGAAAGTTGAAAAAACAGAATGGTCCAATGAACATGATAAAACCCCAGAGGAAGGAATAATAAGATAGTTGATGGCTTGCACCGACGGCTTTTTCAAGCGTTGTGGCTACTGATACAGCATAAATTGCAAGATCCTGTTAAAAAAAGAAAATCAATTTGGTTAATAAGATAAATTCCATTTTTTAAACCATTAGCATTCTCAAAGTTCCCAATATCTTGAATGTAAAGTTGTTTCCCTTGATTTTGCTTTTTTTTAGTTACAAATTGCAGGGCTCCGGCCGGTCAACGGACAATGTCCGGCCAAGATGACGATTTGTCCGGACAAACGTTCGATTTGCCGGACATTTTGACCGGCCTTGCACCTGACCAAAAAAATTGTTATGCCAATGCAAGTTATAACGTTAATTCTAACAACTTATTTTAACTTTTACTCATGGAGCGGTTTAATACACAGTATCAGAGCAACCTTTACATTAAAACCACAGATAGCTCCAAAGTCTTACCTTAATTCCCAATCTGAAATACATGAAGTATAAATGTCATTCCAATTCGGAAAATATGATACATTTGCTAGTTTTTGAGCCGTGCAGTGCTGTTTAGGTCAGTATTATAATTTAGTATTATGCGAAACTTCAGCGAAAAGAACGTGCACGGAAAAGACGATTCAACGAAAAGCAAAAGTGACTACTATTTTCAATATTTTGACCGGTCAAAAATGACACGTGACCGAGCTAAACTCGGTTTGGCCGGTCAACATGACGGCCAACTATCCAAAAATTATTTTGAGCCTTGAATTGTAGTCAAAAACTTATTTATTTTACCCCTTATTTCTTGAACTTCAAATTACTTGAACCAATTTTCATTTCCCTTTGGCCTTAGCTTGGAGGTAAGAAATCAGGATTTCACTGTTTATTGCCACACTTTGCACCAAACTGGACCACACATATAGAGCTTACAGTTTTCCTTAGCACCTACATGTAGCAACTAGTCCTGCATGTTGTATTCTCAGGGTGAGATGCTGGTCTAACCCCATCATACCTAACCTTGTAATAAATACCCTAAAAGTTTACCAGTGCCCATTTTATACTCCTGGGTAGAGAGAAATATGATTGTACAACAGAAAGAACACAACATTATATTGACTCTGGCCAGTTCTCTAAAGAAGACTCAATCCTTAGTCAGACACTCTACTGAACCATTCTAAAGGGCCTGGCCATACATGTCTCCCACTTAAACTGCTGATATCTCTCCAACATTTGGGGTAATTAAAAGTAAAATCTAAAATACACCTTAAACATTAATAATAGAAAAGTCATAAATATATAAACAATTTATTATGTTAATACTTACCCCATACAAATACAAGCAAAGTACTGCATAAAAGAAAGTAGACCCTGCGCCTCCTAGAAACATTTCTGACATGTAACCCATCTCAAATTTCTCCTCAATTTCAAACAAAGGGGGAGATAGCACATCTGTTTTGACTTTGATTTGGCTAGTTTCTCCCGCACTTTCACTCTGAGTTGTAGACCCTTTTACACATCCTCGTCTTATGACAGATTTTGTTGTCCGCCAAGCATTTGCAGTTGCGAGCACCTCTATCATGAAGGTGGCACTGATGAATGCCATGAAAGACACAGTAACAAGACAGAGTATACCGGCAATAATTCCAGCTTTGGCAATAGCTGAAGGAAGAGCAAGAATTCCCACACCAACAAGAAGATTGAAAAGAAAAATAGTAGCAACCTGTTAAAAATAAATACCACAGTGAACCATTGTGATATAAGACACATACTGTAATTTATCTGTCTGGACAGATAATGCGACTGGACGGACGGAAAATGTGTCCTTTAGTGAAAAGATGGCACAAGATGCATTATCTGAGTAGTTCGTTGTTCAAGACCCACTTTGAAATATATGTCATGTAGATGGTTAATGCCCGGCGTATCACATCGAACATTTGGTTTTCGAACTCAATCAAATGCAATCGAACTTAATCGAACGATTAAATTCAATTTTGTTCGGTCATCGAACGAAATTGAACTCACAAAAAATAAATGCAAATCGAACCAAATCGATTTCGTTCGATGACCAAACAAAATCGAATTTAATCGTTTGATTGGATTCGATTTCGTTCGATTGAGTTCGATGAAAAATTTGTTTGATTTTCATTCGGTGTGATACGCCGGGTTAATGCGTCTTGTTTCGCCTTAATACCAAAGGACGCATTATTCATCTAGTCACATTATCTGTCCAGACAGATAATGCATCCTCTAGTATAAAAACCAGCCATTTTGGGTGGTCCCAGTACAGCTCAATCGGACTCTCTAAAAAGGGAATTAAGAAAGCTGACATTACTTGTTGTACATAGCTTGTACTAAACTGAAATTAATCCTGCCTTTTTTTGACATGTGTTCTTCCTAGGGTATTACTCATTTTTTAGGGGTTGGAGAAAACTAGTTTCTTATTTTCTCGCTGTTTAATTAATGATCACAGAGAATTATAAAATTAAGCTTGATTATTTTCTGTGAAGACGTCGCCATGTTAACGTACATGCAGGTTTTCATGAACTCGGTTATTTGGTTTCCCTTGCAATAGGATGACATTAAAACATAATTCATAATCATAAACATAATAAATTTCAAACAACAGTTTAAAATTAAACCAAAAGAGTTTGTAAGATAAATGAATTTATGCTGATAAGTATTAAGTTTAAGCTTATATGCATGTCAGTTGCCACATAAGCTTAAATTCATTAATGGTGTTTTACAGCTTCCCAGTTTTCATACACACCGTGGCAGAGTAGCTAGAAGATGCGTAAGGACCTTCAATTGATTTTCCAGACATGACTGTTGCGTTTAAGGTGAAGAAACGAGTTCAGTGATCACAAAAGTCAGTCGTCGACGCCGACGTCGACGCCATCTTGTTTTTGTACTGTTCGGGAGAGACTGGGGAGGAACTGCCGTGAAGCTCAGAGGAATGGCACCGATGGCACCGCGAAAAGTGTTTGAGGTTTCGTTCGCGGAAAACTATGCAATATTGTCCATGAAAAATGGGGAAAATAGATTCAACATTGAGTTTTTAAAGGAGTTTAATTCTGCTCTGGATGAAGTTGAAAGGTATTTACTTTCATTTGTTGTTGTCAAGCTGCAAATAGTCTTGCTCTTGAAGTCTTGATTGGCGCTAGCTCGCACCCGGCCAACCCCTATCGGATGGGCCGATGGGGCAAATTTGAAAGGTATGCGGTCGTTTATTTGAAATGCAGGACTGTAAAGAACAGACAATACAATGAGGAGTTTTTGCCAACAGGCATGCATGTGACCAACGGGACTGTTAGGCTAAATGTAGATAAACTTCTTCTTAACTAATTTTGCACAGTTCAGCTTGCATACTAATATTCTGTAATATTTTATGGATCCTTTTTGCTGGGTTCACTGGCATCTCCCAGGCAGCTAATCATTTGTTAATTTTAATTAAGAAATGATTTCCTTTAAAATTTAAAGCATGCATTGAAGTGTGTAATGGGAATAAGGGGGGGGGGGGGGCAGGGGGGTCTGAACCTCCCGCCTCCCGTAGCTTTTACTCCCGCTTCCCATACCTTTTACTCGCCCCTTTTCATAGCTGTTCTCTCCTGTTTGTTCCATGTCCATTGCGAAATATAATGAAATGTTACGACATTTCACTAGTTTTCTCCCGGCTTCCGCCACCTTAAAGCTGATTTCCAGTCCGTACTGCGCAGACTCGGGGTTTGTTTTCGTTTTTGTTTTAAATTCGTTGAAACGTTACACTTCAGTGACAGCATACATGAAGTTTTTTAGTCCGCCATTACACTTCGTTTACTTCAATAATTTCCGATGAGCTGAAACGTCGGTTTGAAATAGCGTCAAGGTTCCTCTACTCGTTATTATTTGTTCTGCAAGGATATCTGGCGTTAATAATGAAGAAAAAGGTAAGTTTGTCGCGGAATTTTTAGTTTTGCTTGTAAACATTCCTTCGTGTTGGGCTCCGATAAACATTGCAGCCGAGATTGCGCAGTACGGACTGGAATTCATCTTTAAGAATCCCGCTTCCCGCCCCTTTTTTCCCGGGCTCCTGCCCCCATGCCCCCTCCACAAATAAGGGCAGCAAGAAAAGCTGGCAAACAGAGCCAACAAGGGTTTCCTCACTTGCACCTCCCCTCCCACCCCCTCCGCCCTGTGGCTTTCATATGAAAGGAGCAGGGATGCTTGTCAGCTCTCTTGGGGATGCAGATTGCATATTTTGCATCGCTTAGGTTGTTCAACACAGAAATCCACTGCTTTTTACCAATGAAGGTATTTTATAGGGTGCTGTTGCATTCAAAGAATGTGCAGTTCCAGAAAATGTCCATACCCACCCCATATGCATGGAAGGTTACTGGGCTAACTGGAATTTTCAGAGGGGTGAGGGATTCAAACCAAAAAACCTTCCATGGGAGGGGTTTGGATATTTCCTGGAACAACACATAAAAAATGCAGTGTTGATGGATTTGATCAACTAATTAACAAGTTATTTATGTTGTTTTTAAGAGAGTGCTTTCTTTTTCAGGTGCAAAAAAGTTCAGTTTCTCATCACCACTGGAGATGGCAAATTTTATTCAAATGGACTTGATCAAGCATTTCTTATGACATGTACCACTGAGGAATTCTTAGCTACTTTAAATTTGGTTAATAACACTCTCATAAGATTGCTGACATTTCCAGTATTGACTGTGGCTGCTTTAAATGGTATTGTTAAATTTGTTATGTGAAGTTTAGACACAGTTGTGATTTCTTATTGTCACAGGGGGTGACAACTCTCATAAATGGCTTTTCTATGCAAGATATTTCTAATTTAAAGCCTTGACAACTCTTATATAATGTGACTGGATAAATTTGACAAAAACATCTTAATTTTCTTCTCCTGTTCTGCTTTACTATGTTTTCTGGCCACTGAAAAATTATGAAGTTTTTCAAAAATAAAAATGCTCTCCATGTAGGAAAAAATTTGAACTGAAACTGTCACAAAGTTGGAGAAATTTTCAGTTATAATTTTTTATATTTATTTGTAGTATCAAAAAAAAAAAACACTATCCATCTTCAGAGCGTTAATTAAAAACTCTATTTATCTTACGAGTTTATCTGAGGAGTGAATTAGTGTGGTCATGGTGAGGATACCTAAACTTCGAGCCAGGATTCGAGCCAGGATCCGAGCCAGGATTCGAGCCAGGATCTGAGCCAGGATCCGAGCCAGGATTCGAGCTAGGATCCGAGCTAAGATAATTAAGAATGGGACTAACTATTAAGCGCTCCGGTTAGCCTGAATGGCACTCTGGTTAGCCTAAATAGCGTTCGGTTAGCCTAACTAGCACTCTGGTTAGCCTATTAAAATAGCACTACGGTTAGCCTACTTTAGCTTGGGTTGCTTGCGGTTAGCTTTTATAATAGGGTTAGGGATTTCTACTACCGAATTAGGTAGACTGTTTTTTTCGAAGCTGCACGAAACAGTTGCCGTTGGCGACAAAGACGTGTGTTTTGGGTCACCTGGGTTACAGCTGTCAAATGAAAAGGTAAACACACGTGACAGGGACGGCGGAGCAATTTTCCAAGTGGGGGGGCTGACTAGTGACTTGAAGTGGGGGGGCTTAAAAGACTTTTCTCTTAGTAAGTCTTTATTTTTTCGGAAATTCTGGGGGGGCTAAAGCCCCCCCCCAGCCCCCCGACTCCGCCGTGCCTGCGTGAGCCACATTCCTTTGCTCGTTGTATAACCTGCGATCAGGCATTAGTCATTCGACCGTTAATTCATTCACCAGAGACTAGACATGTCTGCGGTTTTATGCAAATTCAGGTTGTGTCACGTAATTGTAATGAGTGCTGTTTTGGGATCATTTTCTGTTGTTAAACATCGTTATACATTAAACATGCTTATTTAAGTGAACAATAATTGCTCCGAGACTGTTGATGTCGTCTCCAAACAGAAATACATCCAAAAACAGCACATATTACGATTGCGTGCACAATCTTTGATTTGCATAAAGCACAGACATTCAATTCCCCAGGGGCCAGGACAACCATCCCGACGCACGTTCAAATTTTGGCGCGTTACAGATCGACCAATCAGAAATGTTTTCATTGTTTCAACGAGCTCTAAGGAATGTGCTCACGTGTGTTTACCTTTTCATTTGACAGCTGTAACCCACGTGACCCAAAACACATGTCTTTGTCGCCAATGACAACTGTTTCATGCAGCTCCGAAAAACAGTCTACCTAATTCGGTAGTATCTGAAAAAAGGGTGGATCCTAGCTCTGATTCTAGCTCAGATCCTGGCTCGAATCCTGGCTCGAATCCTGGCTTTATCATTAGTTTATCTTGGTCATGGCCTAATTAAATTTGCATATAAGGGACCGGTCATTATTTATGTAGAGGGGGGAGGGAAAAAAGAAGGGGGGGTCAAGGCTATTTCAGAGTGGCAAGAGGGGGGGCTAAAATTTTTTATAAAGAAGTTTAGGGGGGGATAAGCAGTTTGAGGTGGGTAAAACAGTTAAATAGAACAGTGCAAACACCATATGTGAAACAGTGAGATGCTAAATTGTACAATTTTATGCTATTTCTATTGTTTTCTTTTGTTTAAACTCCACTATTATGTACAACTTTAGTGATTTGTATTTTACAGAAATACTGTTTTCACTCTAAACTCCATTGTTATCTTAAAATTAATTTTAGTTAATAAAGAAACCAGACCTTTATAATCTGCTTTAATATCTGGTTTGACTGAAATTATTTTCTTTTTACAAAATGATTATCCCTGCAATAGCCCAAGAAGTAATAAAACATAATATTTATGACAACAAGAATTCAAAGTAATCCCTTTACAACTTTAGGAAAATCATTGGAAAGGAATTATATTTTGCATGGATATTACATTTGTGTTCACCATGAGAGCTTAATTTGTAAAAACTACCACTTTTCCAAAGTTAAGGAGTTAATAATAGAGGTATGTTTACTATACACATAACTCATCCAAAAATTTGCCGTATTGCTGGACAAGTATCCATAGCAAAGAAGCCTTGGTTGACTAAGTGTTGATCCAGCCTTTTTGCATTAGAACAAGTGTACGTGCAATTAAGATTGTATGTAACATGCATTTAATAATAAATTACTTGAGGCATATAAAGGGAGATATGAGGTGGGGGGGGGTCATCACGTAAATATTGAATAAAGAAGGGGGGGTCACTTGCTACTTACATGGCCTGGAGGGGGGGCCTTACAGAAATTTTGATCTTTCCAACATATTTTTCCCTCCCCCCCTCCATTTAAATAATGACCGGTCCCTTAAATGGCATATTGTGCTAATTGGATTTTCAGAGGTTAAAAGGTTAAGCAATGTTTGTATTTAAAAGGTTAAGCAATGTTTGTATTTGGTAATTCACAGGGCATGCCTTTGCTGCAGGAGCACTTTTAGCACTCGTACATGACTACAGAGTCATGAGAACTAAAAGAGGTTGGTTCTGTTTACCTGAGGTCAAGTTAGGCATGCGCTTTGGAAAAGGAAATCTTTCACTATTAAGGTAAGTCCTTTTAATTAAATTAATATAACATTTAATAAAAAGGTAAGCATTTCATTTTAATTCGTTCAATAGAAAATGGTACCTCTCTCGCATACCAACAGTACACTGAGTACCGTAAAAACCCGCAGATAAGCCGCACCTTTTTTTCCTAAAATTTCCGCTCGAAAGCGGGGGTGCGGCTTATCTGCGGGAACATTCGGAAAAGGTGCTGTAAATTTTCGTGAACTGATGCTAATTTATGGAAAATTATGTAAATTAATATAACATAAAACTACAAGAGAGTACCGTTCATTGCTTTTGCAAGTTTGACAGCTCCTACTACTGTTTGCAGTGTCGACAATGGCCTATAACTTTAACAGTACAGTATGTGGCCCTTGGTCCGCGAGTAAAAGTTATAAACTTGAATATCTTACCTTAATCAAAGCCCGATGAGCTGAAATTTTTCTTGAAGATAGATTTTATGTTTCTCTTTATAATTGCAAAGTGGCAATGCCTGAACTAAAATATTTTTCGTGTAATTCAAAAAACAGTGACCGTGCTCGCAGGTCCTTGGTCCGCACATTTGGTCCTTTATCCGCGAGTCACGTAAACAAAGTAAAAATTACTGTAAATCGCAATAATTTTCAAAAAAGTTGCAATGTTTTAGCAATATTTAAGTTATTCTTTTCTATTTTTGACATTTTTAAGCTTCAGTCTTGCTGGAAGTCGTTGTTAGGTGCGAGTATAAAACAACCAGTATATTCTTCAGATTTCTTTCAGACCGAAGTCTCCAACGAAACCCGCGTCTTAATTTCTTCTCTTTATAACTCTCCAATTTAATTTTGAAACATTTGAAGCGAGGATAAATGCCGTAGCACCAATGTGTGCACCCGGTGCTTATTATTTTACTGAATTATCGTTGTTTTAAAACATTTTTTTAATTCACAGTCAAAGGTCACGGACCAAGGACCCATATGCGAAAATTGTTTATAACTTTCATTAGTCGCTAAACCGAAAATTTGCAACTCTGCAGCAAATTTCTTCGCAGATTCTGAAATCTATTGGTCTATTAACCTGTTCTCCAAAAAAACACGTTATCTCGTTGCGTTTTATCAATGCACTACAGGGGCGTAGCTAGCCTATAGACCCGTAGGCCCGGGCCTACAAATTTTTCGGCCAACTCGTAGTTTTAAAATATACAATAGAAATGCAATATTTAACATATCTTAGCATCAAATATGTCGCAACTCCCCTTTCATGTTGAGATCAAGGCTCATCTAGCAAGTGCAATCTGTGGAGCCTTCTGGGTTAGCCAGGTGACAGGCAAACACGAACGGCCTGTGCTGTTAAAAAAGTGTGTTTATGAACGAGCGAAAATTGGAGCAATTTCTTGTTATGAAATGTTAGAAATCACCAAATAGTAGGAAGGAGAAAGCACAGGGAGACCACAACAGTAAAAAAAAATTAAATAAATAAATAAAAGAATATTATTCACGTGGTTTCGTTCGTTTTCTGCGTTGTTTTTCTTTATGCGTAGTCGATAGACACGACAGCACTGTTGTCGTATGCTGAGCTGTCTTGTGCGCGAGCGGATTTCAGATATGCAAATTTCCTCTTTTCTTAATAATAATTATTATTAAGAAAAGAGGAAATTTGCATATCTGAAATCCGCTCGCGCACAAGACAGCTCAGCATACGACAACAGTGCTGTCGTGTCTATCGACTACGCATAAAGAAAAACAACGCAGAAAACGAACGAAACCACGTGAATAATATTCTTTTATTTATTTATTTAATTTTTTTTACTGTCGTGGTCTCCCTGTGGAGAAAGCACTTCCTAGGGTATTGCTTTCAAAGCCTTGCCCGGTAGACCCCTGTACCCCTCAAAAGGCGGCTTGTCAGGCCTACAACTCTTCAAAAAGCTGGCTACGCCCCTGCACTAGCTTAGTAAACGCGACCATGTAATTCACGGACCCGCGAAAAGTTGAAATTTCAAGAAAGGCAAATTTACCTGTCTGTTGACAAGCGTGAATTTCGCATCGTAACTGACAGTAAAAAAGCTGAAAATTTAACATACCAAAGAAGAATAGTCAAAGAATCATTGGAAACATTCATTTTTTGCCGAAGTTTAGATATCGAGGAAATATTAAATCATATTCGAAAAAGTCGCGGACCAAGGACCTCACGGACCAAGGACCACATACTGTAATATTGATACTTTACGAGCGAGAAAATACCACGAGTATTCACAAGTAAGATGGCCAATTGTTTCTTTCTCATTTTGCACTTTGATGGAAAATTTGTCGAACTGATTACGAAACTCTCTTTATGCAACAAGTTTATCTCCAATAAATGGCTCCCAAAGCTCTTTAATTTGTCGATATCATTGCCACGAAACCCGAACGCCTCCATCGCCATCTTGTTTTGCTTTACGTTCTCGCCCTAGTCCCATATTTCGCGTCCGATCAAATGCCTGGTTACTAAGCTACGAACGTTCGGCAAACGCAAGTTCTTGTTGTTGTGACACAAAAATCTATGGAAAAACTGCGTTGAATAAAGAAATACCTGTCAACAAATGCCAGAAGAAGATCACTCATAATATGTCAAAGTTGGTTTTCATTATATTAAAGAGCTCAAATTGTGGGTAAGACTGAAGTATTTTCTGTTTCAATGTTCATTGAGTTTACATTCGATGAAGAAGACTTCCTAAAGACTCAACTTTGGATTTTTGACTCGACTTTGGATTTTCTTAATTTACTTTCAAAAAACTTTTTTTCCAACATTTGAGTTGTTAAACTCAGGGTGCGGCTTATCTGCGGGTGCGGCTTATCCGCGGGTGTTTACGGTACTGCATCTCTCTTCATTTCTAGTACCATTACATATTTTGAAAGGGCCTTTTAAATTCCTATAAATGAATAAAATAATTAATGAAAGTTTTTCCTAAACCCTCTTTGATACTTCAACCCATAAGAACCCTACTCTTAAATTATGTACCTCCAGCTTGATTTAAATGAAAAAGGTTTTTTATGCAGAGCTTCCACAGTCAGTCCATCATAGGGAGTATATTTCCCTCGCAGGTTATGCACTTACAGGTCTGATAACCAGGTCTATGCAGATGCTTATTTAGTTATATTTTTTAGAGCAAAGATTAAAGAACCCAAGGCACTCACAGATGCTGTGCTCATAGGACATCGATTTGTAGCCGAAGAAGCTCTCTCTGGTGGGATTGTCCAAAAGATTTGCGACGTGGAGGTATTATTGGATACTGCTGTGCAAATGGGACAGGCAGTTGTAGGAAAAAATAACTTGAACAGAGATACTGTTAAACATTTAAAATCTGATCTATACAGTGACATCATTATTGCTTGTCAAAATGATACTTTAAACAGAAAAGGTCTTCTCCAGGGGTTTACTCAGTTTGGTAGGTCAAAGTCAAAACTCTGACAAAGTTGATGGGCATAATATAATTTTTAGCGTTAGAGTTACGAAGCAACAACTGATCTATGCGTGGTATCTTTTAGGTATTGGAATGCTGAGGTTGGAAGGGTGCTCCCATACATGAAAAATGATATTGTCTAGAGGTTAAGAAAGGCTTAAGCCATCACCAGATAGGTCTCCTTTAGGGGTTTAATTTCCTAAATTTCTGACGGCCATTTCTGTCCCTTTCATATGGTCTGAGTCCATGTGCCCAATAAATTTTTTGGTATTTGTTTAAAAAATAGTATTATTTGCTTTTAAGAGCAATCTGCACAATCATGAATAACCAACAAAGAGGTATTGAACCAATCCGATTTATGGATTTACAATGTATATAGACCATGGGGGAAATGGGAGGGGGGCACCCCCCTCCCCCCATACACTGTATGTACACTGTAGATGGCAGTGGTTTTCTAATAAAGATACTCATGCCATGTATGCAGCCTAATTTTGTTGTTAAAGAAATTGTAAAGATGATCATGGTAGTTGTGAAATAATAAAAATGTGATTTTGAAAATATCATATCATTCAATGGAAACATTCACCTTTACTCTGACCAAAAGGTTTTTGTTAGTTTGACATTATTTAAGTTGTAGTTTATATATGATTTCCATTGTACAATCATTCAATTGAGTATCAGTTTTCAGCTTCACATCAATAGCGATGCATCAATCGCAAATTCAACTATCGATAACAATCGCGATAGTTTCATTATTTACGATAGTTTTTCAAATGATGTCCTGTAGTTCTTTTTCCTTGCTTGAAGAATGCCTTTTTTGTTCTCCGCTGTCCTTTCTTTTCATTGTTTTAGAATCCAGGAACAATACTGTGTTGCGAGTCATAAAAACAAACTTTATTTGTTTCCAGGGTTAACCAGCGTTTAAAATGGCGGTTGGAGTGTTATCTCCATCCCCTCTTATACCAAACAAATAATTACAACACTATAAAGTCACTAATTGCGATACTATCGCAATAGTATCCCAATAGTATCACTACTATAGCAATAGTAATTCAACTATTGGAATACTATCACAATAGGTAAAATGACCTCAATATATAGTCACCCCTGCGTATTTGTGACCATGCACTTTGCCCTCACAGGACCTCTTCTGATTTTCCTTAAATTGTTTTTTTTTTTTTTTTTTTTCGCGTTCATTTATTTAGTGGAGACATTTTTTTTTTAATTTACGACAATAAACACAACATTTCAATGGTTTTTTTAAAAAAGATGTTAATGCAGGTATTTGAAAATAATGGTGTAATTTTTATAATAAATGCAGCAATCTGAGCATGGTGAGGAAGATTGACTTGCTCTTCGCACTGAGTGTTTGCCTGTCTTTTCATTTTACTCTACTAAATTATTCATTGCTAGTAAGGCAGATAGTTGACTTAAAATCACAACTTTGACAAGTGTTGTTAGTGTTTGTTTTGGAGATTAATTGAATTTCTGAGGTTTGGTCTGAAATTATGCAGCTTTTATATTCAATGGCAAATAAACAGCAGAAGGTTCACATTTTACATAGCATGTAAATTTCTAATGACCGCCACAAACCCAGGGGGGTACTCAGGATTTCAAATGACAGGGATGATAGAAGGATTTTTTTGGGTTTGAAATTTTCGATTCTGGGATTTTTTTGGGAGGAGAATTTGGTATTATGTGTATTAAAAACAATCCCAAGATTTGTAGTAGTGCCTTTGGCTGCATAGTCTGCAAATAAAGTGCAAACACTAAACATGTTTCTAATGTTTTTCTTTGTGTTATATCTTCAGATCATTCCCCCTTTCTGAAAAATGTAATGGGTCAGAAATTCAGCATGGGATTTTTGGGGGTTGATTTTTGGCCCAGGGATTTTTGGGATTTTCTTGAAAGCCCTAAGGATTTTTGGGGGTCTTGAATTTTGCCCCCATTTGATCATCCCTTACACTTGAAATCCCGAGTACCCCCCCCCCCTGGGGCCACAATGGCTTAATTACCTTTCTCTTTTAATTTGTCCAGTCACAGACTTCCTTTTATCGGTGAGGGTGTACTCCCTAAAATTTACTATGGGAGTGTGCTGCTAAGTCTTTGAGACCCTGCTTTGGTTTTGCATTACTATGCTTAGTAAGGGACGGATCATTATTTTTTGGAGGGGGGGGGGTGGGGGATGAAAAATATTGAAAAAAATTGTTTGCAGGGCCTGGAAAGACAAAATAAATTGTTTGCAAACACGATATGTATAACAAAAAATAGTAAGAATTTCGAAAAAAAATGTTTGCAGAGGTTGCATAAACTAAAAAAAAAGTTTGCAAAGGAAAATTTTTCACCCCCCCCCCCCCTCCAAGAAAATAATGGTCCGTCCCTAATTGGCTTAAAAAACTCGCGCCACTTTCTCAGCCAATCAGAACTAAAACCAAAACCAATCGTGACGCGCTCGCGCATGTTTTCCCGCGCTTTGTGCCAGCTACATGTATTTGCTTCGAGTTTTGATTGGTTCGCTGGATTGTCTGTGTCTTTTGTGATTGGCCGGAGTAATTACTTTGGTTTTGGTTTTACGACACTCAATTGAAAACTGCTCTATCCATAAATGGAAATATACCGGTATATAGATAGATCTGCAAAGATCTTTGGCTGTTTTCCTCAGGGGTTTTTTCGTTACAGCTGCGGCCAGTTACCTTGGCACATTCACCAGCGATTTACGCGCCATTAAGTGCGAATCAACTACGCTCCCTCCCTGGCGTCGCAGAGATGTTTTTGCGCAAACACTTACTTTTCCCGGTCAGTTCAAAATTGCACACGGCCGAACGAAAAATCCATTTAATCGTTTGTTTTTTTCATTAGTAAAATAAATATATAAAAAAATAAAAGAATTGACCGTGTAGGTTTTGGCTCATTCTTGTGTGCTGAAGCGCAAAGAAGGAGATATAAGAAGAGTGAAGCGCATGTGGACGGAAGTTGCCGTGTGTAGTCCAAAAATGTGTTGACGAAAAATGTGTAGACAAAAATTGTATAGACGGAAGTTGTGTAGACGGAAGGGAAGTAAACTGGAACACCGTTAATTCGGACACTAAGGGGACAGGCCAAATTGTTCGCATTAACGGGGTGTCCGTATTAAGCGAGGTCCCAGAAAGAAAAATCACGGATACATGTTTTGTCGACATAAAGACGAAGGAAAACGTTTTTACGGCAACAAAACGTTGTTTATTAATTGTAACTGTGACAAATGCAAATTGTGAACTCTGACGAAAACTAAAAGTTTTAATTTACGAAAATCTTACGATCTATTCAGAGACTAGAACTAAACTTCAATAAACTTAACAGGGGAAATATTTGAAAATGTCTCTACTTTACTATATACAAGAAATAAAACGCATTTCAACAGCAACAGAACGTTTTCTATAAAGTGCCTGTCCTTTGTAACTGAAACTCTGACCGTATACGTCATTAAACTCTATAAATTTATTTGAAAAAGTCGGTAACTTTACTTTTATGTTACACTGGAGCAGGCAAAGCCTGGATTTCTATCTAGATGCATAGAAAATGATTGATTGTAACTCGAGAAGCTCTTTCTTGGCCTTTCCGGTCATACTATTGAATCATATGTCTGAATTTATCAAAACCAGGTCAAGGAAATTTTCACCGTCTTAAGCGCAAATCGCTGTAAACGCGTTTTCTCTCGCCATCTCCAAACTCGATGATATAAAAACTAAAGGGAATGTCAGTCTTTTTTTCTCTTCTCCTCTCTCTTCTCTACCTTTTAGCGCTGTATTTCTTTTTTTTTCCCCATTTCTTGTGGCGTTTTAAGCCAATTCACGCAGTAACGTACTTGTTCAAGAATACTGACGTCACTTTTCTTTGACCCGGTTTTGATAAATTCAGACATAAATATAAATAACATTTCACTGCATTTCAGACATGTGCGTTCGTACTGTACGTAATACACAACTCTTACCTCGATTTTGATCGATTCATCGGTTGTATTTCGCAGTTGACGATCAAGATCTTACTTCCTTCTTGTCGTGTAGGCCACATTTAAATTTGCAGGGGGATTGGGTAATAACCTTGTCATGCATTCTACCAAAATTTGTAGCGATCGGACGAAGAATAAATTTCGAGGTGAACTATTTACACAGTGGAGGCCACTATCCAATCAGGAGAACGCTCGCAACCAAAAAGTAAATAAATTTGACCGAAGGCAATTAATTTCGTAAAAGCATGCTCTTCAAATATCGGAAAGATAATCATCAGCAGGACCAAAAAATATTGAGATTCCTTACAAATACAAATATCCGACGACTGCAATAGGTTTGATTAAAGCGATGTATTGAAAAAAATTAGAGTTAGCTCTTTTAGCGTTTAATTGTAAAGTAAACATTCTAGCTATATTCTGAAACGGAAGAAAACTTCCACCAATCAGAGTGTTTGTAACGCAAACAAAAGCGTGATGACATGGCATATCCGCCGTGTTTGCTCGCACGGAAGGGCTAGTGTGCCCCGAAAACGGGCAAGTTGATTGAAGAGAAGGGCATATATGCAGGAGAGTTACAAAGTTTTTTCAATTCATGTAACAGATTAATGTATAAACTGTGTATAGGAAAATTCACGGCATCTTCGACGTCACAAGCCGCCCGAATACACGCAAAATTGCGTGGGTTCTCGCGTGGACGTATCCGGAGTTGCGTGATCAGTGTCACGTGAATCGCGAAAACATTCGAGTCGGCACGAAAAGTTTAGAACGAAAAAGAAGACAGTCAAGTTATGTTAAAACATCAAATTTCGTATGGACAGTTTCGTATAGCAAGCTGTGCAAATGCCATGTCGAACAACATTTATCCCCTTGATGTAAAGCTCAAGATTACGCTATTCTCACCCTACCGCAATCTGGAAACGAAACACTATTTGTTTTTGAAATAGCTGCTTGTTGGTAATTATTTTAGCCATCGCTCCTGAAGAAACGATATTTAAAGGGCAGTACGGTAAAGAGTTTTATGCATGGCCAGAAGTTAATAGTTAAATACTCGTGCCGTTTCAGGTACGCTTTCGTTCTTCCTTCGTGCTTCGGAAAGTCTCACTTCGAAGCAATATCCACGTGCGCAACACTCGGCCATATGCACTGCGAATCATCATATTCCAACTACGTTCGCCCATATGCACGTGGGAATCATCATATTCTAACTACGTTCGCCCATACACACATGTCAAGCATCATGTTCCAACAACGTTCAGCCGGCGGTTCATCAAAGCAGTCGATTGTCGATCGTGGACAGTTCGAACGCGCCATAATGATTGTGAAAGTGGCTTTTTTTATCGGAATCCTCATATTTAACTAAATCCTAACAATTCATCACCGTATCCTTCTAAAGAATAGTATTGTAATCGTAAAAAGCTACCAGGAGAACTTGAGAAATTCTCGTGCCGTTTCGGTACGCTCTCGTTCTTACTTCGTGCTTCGGAAAATCTTACTTACACTTACACTTACTTACCCAGATGGTAGCATTGTGGTTACCTTGGTAACCACTAAAAATAGCTTTCATGAAGCTCATGCTGAGATACACATGGAAAAAGAAATATAATTTTTGTATAGTGTAATAAACAAATTAACATCAAATGACAATCTCGAAACTTCTTAAAAGTGCAAAGTGGATCAATCAGTCGAAATGTTGACACCTTGGGGGTGAAGTGAAGTTTTTTTTCATTCAATTTCATCATAGTTAGTTATTTGTCCTCGAGCGGTAATTCTCTTCTTCCGTTCGAGCAAATCGTCACGAAAGTCTTGTGCGTTCGTGGTCCGTGACGTCACCGTTTCGGAGTGGGATGAAATGCGATGAAACGCGTGAGCAGTCAAGTAGAAAATTTGACGTAAAGAGTTGTTTTGATGATAGTTTACTTCAATCTGGGGTCCGATTTTCTAGAAGGACTGTTATCAGTCGTTCAGCAACTTACATCCTTAAAATGGATCGCACACATCGAGCTCCACGAGTCATCATACACCCAAGAAACCCTACTTACCGCGTACAACAATGCGGGGGCCAGTGTTCTGCAAAATTTCTTCTAATAGCTTTTACCGTCGTGTTTTTATTCATTGGTCTTAATCTCACTATGGTTGGCATATTTGCGAAGAACTCTTGGAGTCTTTCGACCAACCGAAACGTGAAAAATTGTCGTATTGTTGGGCCGATATTTTTGGCGATTGGAGGTGTGTTGCTGTGCGCTTCGATTTTCTATTTTTACGCCAGAAGAAAGAATAATCAAGGGCAAGTTTTATCGCAAGCGACCACTGCTCAAATGGGCACGACTAGTCAAGCAGGAACGGGAACAGCGACTTCAACGCACTATCCCGCGAACACCTTTGGTTATCAACAGCCGTACGGGCAATCGCCCGCATATCAACCGGGACCTTACCCGAATAACCCGCCACCACCCGCTGCGGGATCATACTCCCCATATCCAACAGGGCAGGAATATCCACCAGCACAGCCCCCATACCCTTCACAGGGTGCACAAGGGTATCAGCCATACCCAACAGACATGCCGCAGCCACCATCATATGAAAGTGCCGCTTATCCAAGCACGGCTTCTGTAAGTTCCCCTTCTGTGGAGAAAGTTGGTTAGACCTGAATGAAATATCAGGTAAGTTTTAAATATATAGAGGATATTTCATGGTAGCAAAAGATATGAATCTTATGTCCGAGTGTATTTGCAACAAGAAGATAAAATTCACAGAGGCGTACGGGCAATTTTTTGCCAGGGGGGGGGGGGGGGGCGGTGAACCATTTGCCCAAAAAATTATCTCAAGTTGCCCAAATTTTTACGAAAAAGTCGAGAAGAAACTAGGTTCCTGCGATGCACTAATATAAGCTACCATAGGCCTACATATGAAGAGAAAATATTCTCGTGCAGTTCTTGCATATGAATTTATCATATGAGCTCATAAATCACCTTAAAAGAAATAGCTATCTGCCATTTCGACGGCCGAAGATTTCAATGATACGATCTTTTCATTGTTGACTACAGATTTGGCATACTCAGCGGCCCTTTCAATGTTAATAAGTGCGATGTTACTGACACGTTACCCCATGGTGCTGTTGAGGTATGTTTTTAATCTGCGCAATGCACACAATGATCTTTCTGCAGAACACGATGTAGCAAGTATCATGCACTGCGAGGATATGTACCACATAAGAAAACTTTGGAGACATATCAAATAGAACATTCTCGTGCATTGTCTCCAGCATTTCTGAAACAGTCATGTAGCCTAATCCGCGCAAACGACGAAAACTCGCGTACATTTTCTGCTCGGCTTTCAGAATCTCGCCGTCGATTTTTTAAAATTTAGCAACGCAGGAGCAAGCTTTCTTTATCAGGGTCGTGTTTTACCGTGACATAAATTTCCCAAATTTAGTGACCATCATTGTGTCCATTATTAAAGGAAATATGAATTTAATTGTTATAAAACGTTTAGAAAAGGAAGTTCATAATAACTGCTGGCTTCCACGTACAAGCAACGCTTCTTTGGTGCATTCATCAAACTGTCCATTCACAGGTTCTTTAAATTTAACATCTCACTAGATTCCACGTTCTTTCTGGATGTATCGATTCTCATTGACGTCTCTACTTGAAATGGTGGCCGCCGGAAATTTGCGTCCTACAGTTACGAAGATATCAGCGCCTCTCGAAATAAGGAATCTTGGGTAAATCTTGTTAG
>NC_135761.1:11989740-12049740 GCF_052425735.1 Oculina patagonica | reverse complement strand
GATCTACCTTCACAGGATGATTACAAATCATCTAATTGCCAGTCATACGCTAGACTGATATGTGCTACCGTTGTTTACGTTATTGAGAGGTCTGAAATTAAGTTGACTGAGCTATTTTAGTAGACCGTTTAAAGACTGTCAGAAACCTATAATAAGTTTTGGTATTTGTTTAGAAAAAAATAGTATTATTTGCTTTCAACAGCAATCTGCACAAACATGAATAACCAACAAAGGGCTATTGAACCAATCCGATTTATGGATTTGCAATACATAGACCATGGTGGAAATTGGGGTGGGTGGGGGGACTGTTATGTAGGTATTTATATAAAAGAGATGCAGTAACTGTACTGTAAAAGAGGTACCATTTTGCCGCTAATGAAGATGTACTAAAGGGTACTTTTTCTGTCGCAAATAATGAAAGGATATATGGGTTTAGACCTCAGGACAGAGTTCTTTTTTTTTTCAAGTGCACCACTCCCCTCCCCTAGATGTGTATAGCAGTGGGTGTCTAATAAAGACTGACTCGTGCCATGTATGCAGCCTTATTTTGTTGTTAAAGGAATTGTAAAGATGATCAAGTTGTGAAATAATAAAAATGTGATTTTGAAAATAATATGAGGGGTATCGAATGGTCTTTGCAAGCATTTGCGAGCATACGAGAACAGCGTTTTTCACGTTGCGAGCACGAGCATTCACAAAAGTTAGCCTTGCGAGCAACGAGCACTTTTCAAAAAAACTGCCTCCACTAAAAAACGAACATGCGAGCACTTGTAAAAATATGCGAGTACGAGCAAACGACCATCCACTAAAATTTTGCGAGCATTCCGAGCAGAAGCGTAATTTAGCGAGCACTGCAAAATTTGGAGGGGCCAATGACCCCTAGTATGGAAACATCACCTTTACTCTGATCAAAAGGCTTTTGTTAGTTTGATATTGTCTTTAAAAGTACAGTGGAACCTCGATATAACGATCCTCGGTATAACGATATAACGGTATAATAATTTAACGGTATAGCGATATAACGGTATAATGATTTTGTTCCACGTGATGTGTTTTGTTTTGTGCTTACCTACAAAATCGGACGCGGATATCAAATCGGACGGGATATATTCGCTGATACCCGTCGTCCGATTTTGTACCACGTGATGTGTTTTGTCCAATGAGCGCGTGCGAAAATTAATCGGTGGGTTATAATTAAACATTAGAGTACTAGTGTTTCTGTCGAGGAACTATCGGCTGATAGTTGCCCCGCGGAAATTTGATGTTCTTAAAACAAATATTAGCCCGAGAAGCGAAGCTTCAAAGGCTAATATGCTAGTTTTAAGAACATCAAATTTCCAAGGGGCAACTATCAGACCGATAGTTCCGAGACAGAAACACTCTATTGTCTTTATTGTTCACCACTAAATTTTCTTCCGCGCGCACATACAACAACGAGCATCGTGAATTATTTTTACCTTTCAGGATAAAAAACTCAATTGAAAGCCGAAATTTAACAAACAAAACAAAACCAGACAAGAAACCCACTAAATACAGTGAATTTGGTTGTTTTTTTTTTGTCTGCAGGCACGCTTGTTTACAAAAGAAAGTCACGGGCGGGCACTATCGATCCGGGCATTTTTCTTCGGCGGGCACTATGGGCTGATAGTGCCCTCCTTGGATGAACATTATCGCGTCACGTGATCAATTTAAATCAATCAGAATCGGAGAAAATTTAGTGGTGAACTATAAGGGCTGATAGTGCTCTCCGGCGGACAAACACTATCGCGTCACGTGATAAATTTAAACCAATCAGAATCGGAGAAAATTTAGTGGTGATAGTTGCCCCACGGAAATTTGATGTTCTTAAAACAAATATCAGCCCGAGAAGCGAGGAGAAGCGAAGCTTCGAGGGCTAATAATTGCTCATAGAAAACTCAGGCTCGTAGCTGTCTAATTGTTATATAACCAGTACTTTTTAGGTTTACCCCGATATAACGCTATTTTCGGTTATTTTACGGCCATATCGTTATATCCGGAGTTTCGATATAACGATTCTTCGATATAACGATATTATTATACTGCTCCCTTTGCATATCGTTATACCGGGGTTCCACTGTAGTTAATCTCCTGAGTTAATTATGTATGATTTCCATTGAACAATTATTTAATCGAGTATCAGTTTTCAGCTATACATCATGTAGTGATCATCTTTTACTCACCTTGTTGGAGTTTTTCTCCTCGTATTTGTGACCATGCACTTAGCCCACACAGGACCTCTACTGATTTTCCTTAAATTGTTTTTTGCCTCCTTGTTTGGCCCAAATGTGTTTCATTTATTTACGGTAGTGGAGTCATTTTTTGAAACTTTAAGACAATAAATTATTCATTCATTATTCAACAACATTTTAATAATTTTTTTAAAAAAAAGATGTTATTGCAGGTGTTAAAAAATAGTAATGTTATTTCTTTAAATTATAAATAAATGCAGCAAGCCGAGCATGGTAAGGAAATTATATTGACTTGCCCTTCATACTCAGTGCTTGCCTGTCTTTTCTTTTTTTTCTGTAAACTTCTTATTATTCATTGCTTGTAGTACAGATAGTTGACTCAAAATCGCAACTTTGCCAAGTGTTGTTTGTGCTGGTTTTGAAGATTAATTATTAATCATTATTAAACCACTGTATTTTGGTCTCAAATTTTGCAGCTTTAACCCCATCCAGACCGGGGGGGGGGGGGGGGGAAAGTGCCCGCGCTGACTTTGAACGCTAATAACTTTTTCAATATTCAACCAAACGCTGCCAAACTTTGCGACTTTAAATTAAATTTATCTGGGAATAATTTGGTAGGTTAGGTTGCTGTGTCAGGAACTTGACTAGCCAGCGTAGCTTGGCGTTCTAGTCAGTCGGGGAGAGCGAGAAATCGCGCGCGCGAGCAAAACGAAGATTTTCGAGGAACATTTGAAGACGTCTCAACTTTCGGCTCATTCTGCATTAAAACATTACAAAACTCGTCAGTAAACATGACGTCATTGATATCAGTTCATGACTTTTCTCAGTTCAAGAAATCTTTGTTATATTTAACAATTTTTGCCCTGAATATGCTATTTAGATGTTTCTTTTGCTGTAAAAATGCATAACCCTGCTTAGAAATGTTACCCTCAAAGGGAAATTAGCATATATTTAGAGAAATTCTCTTGATTAGAAGCAGCGTTTTGGGTTTTTTAGAGCAACTTTCGAGCAACTTTTATTATCAAAAGCAACTTTTTTGGATTTTTGGAGCAACTTTTGAGCAACGTTTTGAGAAATTACGAGCAACTTTTTGGGAAATCTTGAGCAACTTGTGGAAAGCCCTACTTGACGTCACCATGAAAACGGCTTTTTGACAGGCATGTTTTCCCAAATTTGTACTTTTCGTGTTTTTATTAATAAAAGTAACTTTAATGCAATTATTTTCATCTTTTTTGACGGATTTTAAGCTCAGTTTTATTGATTTTGAGTACTTTGCAGTAATTTTGGGTGGTTTTCTGACGTTTTGGAAAAATTTCGAAATCCAAGATGGCGGATCCGGATCGATCCAAGATGGCGGCTGTTTTGACATTATGATGTAATTGTCACGTGATGTGACGTCATCATCCCACGTATAAAAGAAGTTAGATTTTCGGACATACTATATATCCTGTAAGATTCATTGTGATTGGATAAATATTCCGGTCCCCCCCCTCTCGCCCCGATCTAAAAAGATCCAAAAAAAGCCCGGTCTGAATAGGGTTAATACTTGATGGCAAAGAAACAACAACAGTGGACCCCACAGTGGGGTCACATTTTACATAGCATGTAAATTTCTATGACAGCTACCATATCTTACCTTTCTCTGTTAATTTGTGTGGTCACAGACTTCCTTTTATCGGTTTTATATTGGAATTTCTTATCAAATGGTTCCGGTCCACGCTCCCCTCCCCTCCCTCCCCTCCCATATCGCTCCCTGTTTCGAAGCCTCGTTTCGGAGTGGAACGAAATGCGCTGAAATGCGCGAAGCAGCCAAGCAGGACATTCGACGAAACGAAGAGTTGATTTGATGATACTTTACTATCTGGGGTCAGATTTTCAATAAGGACTGCTATCTGTCGTTCAGCAACTTACATCCTTACAATGGAACGCACACATCAAGCTCCACGAGTCATCATATACCCGAGAAACCCTACTTACCGCGTACAACAATGGGGGGGCGAATGTTGTGCAAAATGTCTTTTGATTTTTTTCACCGTCATGTTTTTACTTATTGGTTTTATTCTCACTATGGTTGGCCATCTTGCAAAGCCCTTTTGGGGTCCTGAAGATGATGGGTGCGACTTCTGTCGAGAGGAGAGACTTTCGACGGAGCGAAACCTGAAAAATTGTCGAATTGTCGGGCCGATATTTTTGGCTATCGGAGGTGTGTTGTTTTGCGCTTCGATTTTCTATTGTCACGTCAGAAGAAAGAACAATCAAGGGCAAGTTCTATCGCAAGCCACCACTGCTCAAATGGGCACGACTAGTCAAGCAGGAACGGGAACAGCGACTTCAATGCACTATCCCGCGAACACCTTTGGTTATCAACAACCTTACGGTCAATCGCCCGCATATCAACCGGGATCTTACCCGAATAACCCACCGCCGCCCGCTGCGGGATCGTACTCCCCATATCCAACAGGACAGGTGTATCCACCAGCACAGCCCCCATACCCTTCACAGGGTGCACAAGGGTATCAGCCATACCCAACAGACATGCCGCCACCGCCATCATACGAAAGCACTGTTGATCAAAGCACGCCTTCTCCCAGTGCCCCTCCAGTGGAGAAAGTTGGTTAGACCTTATTGAATATCAGGTAAGCTTAAGTTTTAAAAACAAAATACAAATGTTTCTCGTCCCTGCCCGTGTCATTTTTGGGGGCCGTCTTTCTCTTTTTATTATTTGTTTTGGAAAAATTAGAAGGAACAAAAAACCAGTAGGTGTTAGTTTCACCTTGTACCTGGTTGGAAACTCTGTACTGGACATTGCTTTTGTCTGTGTTTTAATATGAACTCAGGCCAGAACTTTAAAGCCTTGGTACGCCAGGTCCGTACTGGACAGGTCAAATTACGTTGCAGGATTTATTGAGGAAAAAATCGATATTCAAACTGCACAGCTAAGGAATGCAAAAAATAATCAATAAAAAATAACAAAAAAAAGTGTGTGTGAGAAATGTACTCTTGTCACTTCTGGCCATGGGATGCTTACCATTTAACCAATAAAATCCAGAAATTTCAGTTTCAAGTCAAATGGAAACTAAGGTAATTTTCTGGAAAATCCAAGTTTCCCAAGGGGGGCTGGATCTTAAAAATTTTTCAGGAAATTTGTCAATTAAGAGATAACGTAAATAAAAGTTGCTGACAACTTCTGTGTTGAATAATTGTTCAACAAAAGTTGCGTTATCTTATAGCGTGAGATCTGATATACAACATAGGATACTTCTCGTGAGTGACATGCAAAATCAAGCGCTGTGTGTAATTGTTTACACGAAACCAACAACACAGGCCCACTGTACTAAAAAATGCAGAGATGTGATCATTTCTGTCCACTGAATTCAATGGAATTAACTGATCAATATTTAACTTTTCTGTTTTGTTTTTACTTTGTATTAGTCCTTTCTAACAAATCGTTGTATGTACCTTTAAATTTCATACACAGTATCCCTTCCAGATAAATATTTAACACCCAAATCTTTTAAAATGCAAATTTTCATTTGAAAATAAGCCCCTGGCCTGAAAGGGACACTGGGTAAATATAAGCCTAGGGCTTAGTTATAAAATTTGAGGGTTATATTCTTTCATGTTAATAAGATTGAGAAGCTGTATGAGTTTATTTTCCCGTATCAGTGTAAGACATGTGTGTTAATTACTACTTTTGTTGGCTTCTTTATAGGGCAGGTGGAAAACTTCTCTCAAACTTCTTTAAAGGTTTCAGGCTTAGTCCTTTATCAGTGAAAGTGAAGTTGGTATTTAAAAAAAATTGGTTGTAAAATATGTTATTTTATTTATACGGTGTTTATTTTATTTTAATCTAGCTATATATTATAACATTGTATTGGGTTTAAAATTAATATATTCATTTGTCAAAAAATTGTTCTATTTACAATATTATCTGTCATGATTTGAATACTGCATGTACAAATATGTTTTAGACTTATGAATGAAAAAAAAAATACATTTACAATGTTTTCTTGATTTATGCTGGACTCCAAATAAATGCTTTGTTCAGAAATTCTGGGCTCACATGGTAACAGAGATTCCAACCCTTTTTGAAGGAAAATAGGGAGTATTTTTAACGCTGAAGGTGAGAGCCTCTATGGGAGTCTGCATGGGGGCATATTCCACCGAAAAATTTTGCAAATTTTGGTCTCTCAAATGTCATTTCTGGCATTTTGCATTATTTCTGAGTTATTCTATAAGGTCTTTATTCTTTTCACAAACATTTTTGGTGCTTTTCTTTACTTTTGTTACACTTCTATTTTTTTCAGAATTTCATGATAAATCCGGAGAATCTGATAAAAATCAGGAGAGCGGGAGGCAATGCATCAAATCGGGAGCGTTGGAATTTCTATGGTAAATTAACTCCCCTAGCATTTATTTAGGGTCCAGGTGCATTTTAATTGTCATTTTTGTGATGGATTCTTGCTGCTCATTAGCGTATACTAACATAAGGAAGTTCAGTTGCCAGGTGTGCTGATTTACTTCTGGTAGCTCATCTTATGTAGATCTTGTAAAGGTTCTTAATCTTGAAAAGATTTTTACCAGGGAGGGTGCGTGTTGGTGAGGGGCACTTATTAGTGAAGGGGGCTTATATCATAGGCAGGAGCATTCATATGGCTTTCAAACAGCAATCAGAGAATCTTCGGAAGTCTTTGGTCTAGAAACTGCTCAATATACAAAAAGTTATTTCTAGAATGGGAAAATGTTGCTCCAAATATGAAAACCTGCCAAGTAGTTTTCTTTTTTGGACATAAACGTCTGTAACTTAAGAACTGTAACAATAGGGTTGCTTGCAGGGGCGGATACAGGGGGGGTGGATAGGGTGGAAATCCACCCACCATGTTTCAGTAAAAAAAAAATTCGAAATGTCACTTTATTTGAAATAGAAAATAAAGAAAGAAAGAAAAATTAGCTCTCGCTCATGTCTGGTTGTTGTTACGCCACGTTTCGCTGTCTGCCGCCACTTAGGGTTAGGGTTAGGGTTAGGGTTAGGCCCTAATGGTCTGCCATCCACCCCCCCCCCCCCCCTTTTGAAATCCTGGATCCGCCCCTGGCTTGCTGCGTATGTTCAACACAAGATTGTTTTTGGACCTTAGTAGCTTGCAGGTAGCCAAGCTGTTCTAGGCGAGCTTCTACTATGTTGACCAATTGTTGTTTAATTAGCTCAAAAGGAAAAAATAGGGAAAAAAAAAAGAACAAAATACAAAATTAAGTAAAATTTCAAATTATGTCTTGAATCTCAATTTGGCAATGGGGGTGCTTATTTACATGTAAAATCAATTACATGCATGCTGGATTAGGTCAAATTAAAATTATAGTCACAAATATTAGTACCGCTAACATAGCAGGTATGACAAGCATTATACAGTACTGCTGTGATAGCAGTAAAAACGTCATTAGTGGAAGACTCAAGTCTTGTTAGTTCCACAAAATTAAAAGGAATTTTAATTGAGCATGCGCATGGTTCAGTTACAGCTGTGCTGTCAGGACCATTCTCTTCCCCAGGGCCACTCGTTACGAAACGGAGGCTCTGGGTACCAGAATTGGTCGTCACGGAAGTTATCCTGTATTATATAATGAAAATATTTACAATATTATTATATTTATACCAGGCATTTATTGTTTCATTCAGAGTTAGGCTCAAATAAAGAAAACCCATGCAAGATAGCTGTTTATTTTTCTCCAAAACTTAAAAAAGCGTAAATAGGTTACTTGCGATATATTTAAATTTGGCTTGGTGGCAAGGCCGGGAGTACACAAATAAAAGAAATTGAACGTAACCATGTTTATTAATGCTTTTGGTTGTGTTCTAGCTGGGACTCCCTATCAAGCTGAATTTTAATGTATCGAAAGTTCTGGTAGCTTTAAACGAGTAGAGTTCCCACCCAAACCCCCCCCCCCCCCCCCCGCCTCCTCTCCTGTCACGTGCACCTTTAGCTACCATTTTGTGTCTGTAATGTCCGTTGTTAAAATTAGGCAGCAAAATTATTCAATCGATAACACTATTAAACGGAACTGTACGAAAGTAAGTCAACTTACAAACATACTTGCCTTCCATTAAAGTTTTAAGTCTGATGTAATGAAGCCAGGCATAGCAATGTGTTCCTGTGGCATTTTCCTTTCTTTGGCTGGAAATGATCAGATGTTAATTAAAGAGCGTTTGATTCAGTTAACTGGTAAACAGTTTTTGGGCGTTAAGTCTTGACTTAGAGCTGAAATCCTCGCTAGGATAGTTTATACATAAGATGATAAACTTTTAAGCTGAGATCAGGCATCAAGTAATGTTTTCTAGTAATTGAAGAAGGCTCCCCAGAACGTATTGCCTGCTAAACGTACCTAATCTCGTTCCCAGATTAAAACGTACCACGTTGATCCACGTTTAAATACAAGCTTGCCGTAAACTTCCCTCAACTTATCGTTTAATACTGGTTGGCAATAGCTTCTTCGTATGAAGGAGGTACCGTTTCTCCTTCAGAAGATTCGGACGGAATTTTTATTTCGAAGTGATGAATCGGTCCAAGCTGATCTTTAGAGCCGTCACCCCGAAAAATCTTGATTAAATCTCTGTTCACGTAAATTCGCAGCAGGTTCCTCTGCACAGCCTGTGTTTTTAGCGAACACCTGATTTTGGCGCCAATACGAAACTGTGGTGAAAACAAGTTATAATACACCAGCAGCTATAACAACCGGGCCGACAATCTTGTAGAAGCTGTGGAGTTAAACTCAATAGCAGATAGATGTGTTTGGTTGGCTTGTGATCTTTTCGTTGTCCAATGGAGAAGATACTCCGCTTTTCCGTTTTTTGTGTCTCCATGATATAACTGAGCATATTCATCATGTTCATACAAGAATATTCCACAAATGACAAGGAAGATAGCGCGTTTGTTGCAAACTTCCTTTAATTAAGGGAAAATGAAAACAAAACAAGTAAAATTTCGCTATTGATATTGGAACGTTAGCTTTAACTTCCAGTACTTTTCCGTCAAGAAGGGTCATTGTTGTTAAGGTATAATTATTTTTGGACTAAATTAGCTCGTGCTCCCAGTAAGGGTTTTACTAGAATCTGCATTCTCATTACGTTCGGGGATGGAAGAGGAATTATCGGAACTGACTTATTCATTATTCCTTCACATTTTTCATGACTTATTCATTATTCATTTTTAGACTTTTCTTGTTATTCATTATTCTCTATTGCCAAAATAGAGCTCGAATGCATGATAACGTCATATGCTCAAAATTCACCACCAAGCCTCGTTTTAGCCGGACACAGGCTAGCCTCGTTTACGCGAATTATTTTCAACCTTCGGCCACCTTCATACAAATTCACGTTGGTATTCTTTTCATCTTTGCTGCTTAGAAAATTCTTTCATGACAAAATTTGCAAGTTCGCACTTCAAAAGCGAGGTTTCAGATATTTTTACCCTGCCCCCCCCCCCTCGTAATCCTAATCTTTTTATATGACCCCCTCCCCCCGAAAAAATGACAACGTATCAAGCTAAATTGTGAATATCAGACACAACTGCAGTTTAAAGTGATAAAAAATACTGTGGTGCATTGATGGGACGTGATTGTTACTGCGTCGATAACTGTGAGTGAGCTCCAATCTATTGCAACCAGATAGTTAGTGGGATCGACTTGATGCTGCTTGATACAAAACAAAGTAGGGGGTCCGGGGACATGCTCCCCCGGGAAAAATTTTTATTTTTTGAACCCCAGAAACGCTATTTTAGACATTCTGGTAGACGTTTTGCACTATTTTAGATGTCATCATACAACACTTAAAGGTAATTATTTTGAGTGTCCCACCCTCTCTTTGGCCTAGTACGGTGAATATCCACTATTCATTATTCCTTTACTAGAAATGACTTATTCATTATTCCAAGCATTGAACCTTAAATATTCCTTATTCTTTTCTGTTTTAGCCCATTATTCATTATTCCCCTTCCACCCCCAACATTACGTGACGTAAATTAACGGAGTTCAGGAGTTGCTGGCTGAGATTCCAACAAATCTTAGGTGTTCTAGCTACCAAACTGAAAAAGTCCCTTATCAGCGAAACTTGGCGTTCTCTCTTGTTATAACATATACAGTGAAACCCCGTTAATTTTCATGACCACTGATTTACAGTTATTTTCATATTGTTTTTGTCTTTTTTGCATCACGAGTCTGTACAAGTCATGTGGCGAAAACTGAACGCTACCAACTGTCTGTTTACAGTGCCTGATACTGTCGATACTCCATGGTCTACGACTCGCGATCGTGGACTGCGGATTATCGAGCAATAGCTACATCTAAGCGGACAGTTGAGCTTGTATATAGCTTTACAGTTGGGATGGGCTGGAAAAAATGACTGAATCAGCGAGGTAAACCGCTACCACTTCCTTCGTGTGCTATTAAAAGTTTTTGTTATTAGTCAAGTTGTACTGATTTTAAATTTGTTCTTTTCTCTTTCTTTAGAAAAATAGTTTTTTAGTTTCTTGTCGTCCAACAGAACATCGGAGGACAGTTTATATCGATCGTTATACGTTACTTAGCTAGTTTTAAGTGGTTGGAAAAACAAAAACAAAACACTTCAAATTTTCCCCAGTGACCAATTAACGAAATGTAGTTTCTTCCCGTGTGTCAGAATCCACTGTACGTTCGAACTACAGTTTGACACAAGGGACAGGAAAAGTCAATTTTTAAAAAATATCATCACTGGGATTTAATTTTATGTTGTATACACTGAATGTCAGTAAAATTAAAGATTTCTTTTATACATCATATCAAAACATTCGGCCGTACGTGGTGTTTGTCATGCACGAAGTAATAATATTGGTTCGTGCATCCAACATCGAACTTCCGGTGTTTTTCCTTCCGTGTTACATGTAGTCCTACTTGGAAGTAAAATATGTACGTCACTAATCATTAAACACATTATTTTAGTGGTTTAAAAGCAGAATTAGCCATATGAAAATTATCTACTTGGGTTTTCTGTTTAATTTCCTTTTTTTCCCACTCTGCCAGTGGAATTAACTGTAAGACAGTTCTCAAAGTTTCCGGTAAAGTGTTACCGTTTCTTGTCATATGATCATGATAATGGAAAGATTTCTTCCCGAGTGTTCCGCTGTCCATAGCTTCGTGTTGCAAGCGTCCACCTTTAACCCTGATTTAATCCGGCCTAGGCTGAGTGATTTATTCCAATCTTTTTGACTCTTATAATGACCCTACCTTCTCATGAAAGTCAAGAAAGCCTTTCTTGAGTAGGGACTGGTGCATCACTGAATGTACAACTTTTCTATTCATCGCTGTTGCTAACTGCTTCTTCGTATGACGGAGGTACCATTTCATTTCCAGAAGATCCTGACGGAATCCTATAAATTTCAAAATGATGAATCGGTCCTAGCTGATCGTTTGAGTCCTCGCCCGAAACAACTTGATTAAAGTTCTGCTCACTCAAGCTCACGGGTTCTTCCGCGCAATTCGTGTTTTCAGTGAGCAGTCTGTCTTGGCGCAAATTACAAACTGTAATAACAAGAAGTAATAATCCACCGACAGTCAAAACAACAGGACCAGCAATCTTGCAGCTTTTAAACGAAGCAGTGTTACCAAACACTGTTAAAACAGAACCGGCCACGACCAACAAAAGAGGCGTTAATCTCAATAACCGGTAGATTTGTTTGTTCGTAGCTACGTGCTTATTTCGTTGTCCCCTCGATGGAGTATTCGCACTATTATCTACGTTGTGACTCTCCATCGTAGCGAAAGGAAGTTTTCCCTGTTAGCTTTGTAAACAACTCATCTTTTAAATACAAAGTTCAACTGACTATTAATATCGGACCGTTAGATTTTGGCCCCCCGCCTTGGTGACTGTTTTGCGATCATTTAATTTTTCGCGTAATACTGATACTAAACCTGCGTCAAGAAATGCACTGAATTGAGACAATGGCACGTAATGTAACACTGGAACTTTCAAGTCATTTCGGCACATCACATCCCCGATCCGTTGAAGTGCCTTGAATGTACAGAAGAATCTCGTTTTCTCGAATCAGTCGGTTTCTCGAATTTCTCAAACCAATTTTGTTTCCTTTAGATATAGTACCTCTCTGTAATTCACTCCCGATTTCTCGAGCCACCCGATTTCTTGAATCAATTTTCGGAGGTTCGAGAAATTGGAATTCTACTGTAATTATAAGGTCCAAAGAGATGAATGATTCATTCATCTCTTTGGACCTAGACCTTTGTTTGCTTTGTTTATACCTAGGTTACATGCTAGCGCTCGATTGGACTTGACGGCTTAGGGTTGTTAGAGTTGAAGGATTTGTTTTTTTTCGGACTTCACTAATTGAGGTCGGCAATAATCAATGTTTTATTTTTACTTTTGGGTACTCAGTACAACAATTGTTCTACTTTGCTGTTGGACAGTTTAAATTTTAGTCGAACCTCGATTACCGGCTATAATGGCAGGGTTTCATTCGATTTGGAATAGTCTTCGTAATGTATTATTCAGTCAAATAACTGCCCGTCGAAATAGCCCATACTAAATAATGAAATTATTGCCCAGCGACTTATAGCTCTCAGAGGCAGTGTCTTGGAACTAAATGACGTCATCATTTATAACTAAATGACTCTGCAATTTGTTTTTAGGGCCATTGCTCAAAGTCAACGCTACTTCACTTAGTTAATGAACGAAATTTCTTTGAAATGACTTCCTTTTTATACACTAACAAAAATTCACGAATAAAACAAAGGCCGTTTTTGGCTTGAATCGAGTGCAAGTTTCTCTTTACGCGTACGTAAAGAGAGGTTAATCTACCCTACCCTGTCTCCCAGGGTAGTGTCATGTTTGAAAGCACAAGGGAAGTCATGAACGTTGTTAAAATATCTCTGAAATACGTACAATGTCGATACAATGAAGGAAAGTGCGTAAACATCAAGCTACTGTCGTCAAAAAGTAGTTAAAATTGTCATCATTTATCAAGATCGATAAAACGGAATAACCCGGAATTGTTGCAGTGTTCATTGACGAGGCAAAATATTTGTCATTTCTTCTTCACGCTAGAAGATTTTGAATATATCAATTCCAACAAGAGAGAATGAGGTGATTCGGCAACTAGTTTAGAAGAGCTTTTGACATGTTTTGAGGCCACAACAAAAAAAAACAAGATATAACCTAGAGATATCTAATTTTGGACTTAATAAATAAATGCAATAGAGGAATTGAAAATAACGACGGAATCACAATTACGTTGAACAGCTACAGTGGAAAATTCCATAAAATAGGGTGAGGGGGGCATAAGGGGGGTCCAAAAACCGCAAAACCTTACAGAGATACGCTACAAAACCGCAAACCGCATCAAATTTTACCAAAATACCGAAACCGCAGTTTCAATGACCAACAACGGTAGATAAGACTGGATCATCAAGTCAACGTATCATTGGATAAACGAAACAGTTAAACACATCAAGTACTAACTGGAAGAGACTGCAATTACAAACCAAAGAACCCTGATTTAAAGCAAAACACTTGCTCAAGCTTGTTTAACTGAAGAAAGACAACCGAATGTGAAAGTATCTAGTGGAAACATGGGAGAATCATATTACGGCAGACAATTTTCTCACTGATTACCGCGACCTAAAATTTGTAATAACCGCACACCGCGTAGTCTTGTAAAACCGCAATACCGTAGATTAAAATTAAGATTACCGCAAAACCGCACGAAAAATAACGCAAAACCGCATCACCGCAAACCCTTACGTCCCCCTCTAGGGTCGATATTTAATGGCAACTATCAGAATTGCGAGTCGTACTCTCACTCGGAAAAGGGCACGATTGTTTATGCCAAATATTTTGTGATTACTCTGAGTTGCAGAAATATTCAAATTGAAATAAAAATAAGCTCAAAGACTTCCTACAATCTATATGAACGTATATCGCTAAGTGTTGTTTTAAATTGGTTAAAATATCAAAGAAACAGGGATTTTTTACAAATCACACGCACGCGCCCATATTTTTGTCCAGTCATAAATATCTCGTAAAGTTGTCGATGTCAGTCGTTGTACTTCGTGTATACGCTTTAAATAAATGCATAATGATGAGCCTAAGGTGTCCCCCGCGACCTTAAACGAGATATTTATGACTGGACAAAAATATGGGCGCGTGCGCGTGATTTATAAAAAAATCCCTGTTTCTTTGATATTTTTACCAATTTAAAACAACACTTAGCAATATATGTTCATATAGATTGTAAGAAGTCTTTGAGCTTATTTTTATTTAAATTTGAATACAGTAGAACCTCGATTTAACGAACCTCTATATAACGAAGACCTCGGTATAACGAACGATTTTCTTCAGCCCGGCCAAATGTACAGTAAAATGTATGGAGCAGTACCTCGATATAACGAACCTCGATATAACGAAATCCTCGTTTTAACGAACACAATCCGGGAGCCCAAACGTAAAATGTACCTCGATATAACGAATTTTAGTTATCACGCGACAAAACACGAATGTAAAACAGACTCAACAAGGATGAAAATACTTTAATCCTAATAGGAAAACAACTTCAAAGACATATGCCCATACCAACGTGGAAATTAAACTTTAAAGCACAAATGTAATTTTTGACAGGCGTTCAAACAGTTCAGAGCATTAAGGGACTGGTCAATAAGTACCAGGGGGGGTGGGCCGGAGCAATTGGAAAAGTGGTGGCTCGAAAATTTCTGACCCACCCCTTCTTTCTGGCTCAAAGCTGACTGACCCACCCCTGATAGGGGGTTGA
This sequence comes from Oculina patagonica, assembly GCF_052425735.1. Lineage (NCBI taxonomy): Eukaryota > Metazoa > Cnidaria > Anthozoa > Scleractinia > Oculinidae > Oculina > Oculina patagonica. Next base: position 12,034,730 of record NC_135761.1, on the reverse strand, counting down.
AAATTACATGACCCACCCCCTTTGCTAAAAACAATCACCATGATCACGGGACCAATCATTTCTTTATCATCTGTTAGGGGTTAAAGTTAATTTGACTTCAGTTTTGAAAGTGAAATTCCCTACATAGACATTTTCCCTGATGGACACTGCTGTTCCATGTACATCTTATTCTTAACACACCAAAGAAGGATGAATTTATCACTTATCATGCTAGCCTTTTGTTAGTTTTCCACATATTTGTGTGTAAAGTCCTTGGGGAAATTTAGACAAAAACATATGCAAAAAAACTGAATCTGTTTGTAATATTAACTCATAATCAATTATGGAAGAGTTTATATTAATTTTATACAGAAACTAATAATAGAAACTTCAACCACTGTCCATCATTCATAATATTTGCAAAGTGTTTTACTAAAGAGTTTACTGATATTAAAAGGCCTAAAGCCAAGCATGAATCTATGCAGGTTGAAGAGAGACAGGCAAAACTGATGTTATGATCACAAGCCATCTAGGGGGATCAGGGGGTATGCTCCCCCGGTAAATTTTTATATTTGGGCCTTTTAAAATCGCTAGAAATTTATTTAAAACTGCTCACATGGAGAAATTTATCAATTTTATATACTGATGAATACAACTTTTGTTGGAACTATAACAGTTTAAAGTTAATGAATAAATAAGATGACCCACCCCCTATGTGTAGATCAAAATTACATAACCCACCCCTTTTCGAGGGCTCAAAAACTGATGACCCACCCCCTTTCTCTCCGTCCCCCCCCTGTACTTATTGACCAGTCCCTAAACACTGGGTAGTGCAATGTCACAGCGTTAAAAACAATTATTAACTATACCTCGATATAACGAACATTTTGGTTGTTTTTCCGCAAATTCGTTATATCGAGGTTTTCGATATAACGAACCCTCGATATAACGAACAAATTTCCCCAGTCCCTTGGCTGTTCGTTAAATCGAGGTTTCACTGTATTTCTGCAACTCAGAGTAATCAGAAAAATATTCGGCATAAACAATCGTGTCCTTTTTAAAAACGCATTGTTCTCACCATAAAAGCGTGGAATATAATTACCATAATTACATCTCTCCTTGGCAAAATGATCGTATTTAGGTCGGGACACCTTCGGAAATCTCAAAGTTTGGACTTTTCCGACAATTTTGTGGCAGAGAATACAGCACGGATACATAACTTCATAACTTGCCACTGCAGATAGGTAAACTATGAATACTGTAGTGTGTCATAACAGAAGCGGAATTTTAAAAGAGCGCTTTTAGAAAGAGGTAGAAGAAAATAAATTCAAATTTGCGCACTTAAACCGCCATAACGTGCTGACAAACTTTTAATTAAAAAATCCGCTTCTGTTATGACACTCTAGAGGTATTTACTGATAAGTTTTTGACAAGATCACAGTGTGCTGTCTCCTACTCGTTCCGCAAACTCTGCCACAAAATCATGTTTTTTCCCAATTTGGCACTAACGAGGCTATAACATCGCCGTTAAATGCAATCTACCAAATAAAAGATGACATTCACAATCTTTCATCATTTCTTTATGTCTCTGTAAAATTTGAGCTTAATCGCACCCATAACAGCTGAGAAATAAGCGTTTTAAAAGATGCAGGTCAAGCAAAATTTCCCTTCATGAATTTATTCATGCTGTTGGTATCCCCCGCGACCTTAAGATGACTTTCAGATTCGTCCATTGCCTTGCTAGAAGCTTGTGTCCGCTGTGAACAACATTCGTCACCAGGCTTTTGCAGAGTAGAAATGTGTCAGGCGTTTTACGACTTCGTTGCAACAACGTTGTGAGATCTTGTGACGGGTTCTCTTTAATTTCGTATCTTGTTTTAACGTTTTCTGCCCGGGGGGGGGGGGGGACTCCCAAATGAAACGGACGGGGATGCTCGTCGGACATTTTGAAAAGAACCCCTAAAAGAGACCAATCTGGGTGTGGCTCAAGCCTTTCTTGACCCCTAAAAGATATTAAAAAACTAAGAATGGAGTTTATATTTGTATATTTCTTCGTGTGTAACCCTAAACGAGACCATTATGGCTAAAGATATTGGCGTTTTGGGCGTTTTTTCCCGGAACACCCTAAGCGAGACCAAAAGTCCGAAATTTACACCCCTAAGCGAGACGACGAGCATCCCCGTCACTTTCATATGCGAGTCCCCCCCCCCCCCGGGGTTTTCTGCTATAAAAAGACCTGTTAAGGAACTTAGATTATCATTTATGTCAGGTGAGAAATAAATGAACAAAAATGTAATCTACTTTTTCAGGATCTGAGGGCGCTGAAGTGTCACCGAACTAAACGTTCGAAGCGCTTGAATTATCGGTTGAAATGACCCCTGCAGAAGACTTTTTGAAGTTCAAACCCCCCTCCCGCCTGGATTTTCAGAGCCTTTTTACCCCCCCCCTCCCGCGAGAATTTCCAGAATCCCATCGGTCGGGCGGGGGGGGGGGGGTGGATTTTTTCTGGAACAGTATTACTGGGTGCTTGCTTGTCTTTTCTTTTTTTCTCTTTGAACTTCTATAAATTATTCATTGCTAGTAGTACAGATAGTTGACTCACAATCATAACTTTGCCAAGTGTTGTCTGTGTTGGTTTTGGAGATTAATTATTGAACCACTGTGTTTTGGTCTGAAATTATGCAGCTTGTTTTTAAATACCCGATGGCAAAGAAACAACAGAAGGGTCACATTTTACAAAGCATGTAAATTTCTATGACAGCTACCATGGCTTACGTGTGGGGACAGACTTTCTTATCAAATGTCCATCAAATGTCCATGCCCCCTTCCTCCCCTCCCCTCCTTCATCCCTCCCTTGTTTTGAAGCCTCGTTTCGGAGTGGGAGGAAATTATGCAATGATTATGCGCGAAGAAGGGAAGCAGGACATTCGACGAAACGAACAGTTGATTCGATGACACTTTACTACAATTTGGGGTCAGATTTTCAATAAGGACTGCTATCTGTCGTTCAGCAACTTACATCCTTACGATGGAGCGCACACATCAAGCTCCACGAGTCATCATATACCCAAGAAACCCTACTACTACTTACCACGTACGAGAATGTTGTGCAAAATGTCTTTTGATTTTTTTCACCGTCATGTTTTTACTCATTGGTTTTATTCTCACTATGGTTGGCCATCTTGCAAAGCCCTTTTCGGGTCCTCGAAAGGAGAGACTTTCGACGGAGCGAAACCTGAAAAATTGTCGAATTGTTGGGCCGATATATTTGGCGATCGGAGGTGTGTTGTTTTGCGCTTTGGTTTTCTATTCTCACGTCAGACTGAGAAGAAAGAATAATCAAGGGCAAGTTTTATCGCAAGCGACCACTGCTCAAATGGGCACGACTAGTCAGGCAGGAACGGGAACAGCGACTTCAATGCACTATCCCGCGAACACCTTTGGTTATCAACAACCGTACGGGCAGTCGCCCGCATATCCACCGGGACCTTACCCGAATAACCCGCCGCCACCCGCTTCGGGATCGTACTCCCCATATCCAACAGGAGAGGTGTATCCACCAGCACAGCCCTCATACCCTCCACAGGGTGGACCAGGGTATCAGCCATACCCAACAGACATGCCGCCGCCACCATCAAATGAAAGTGCTGTTGATCAAAGCATGGCTTCTCCAAGTGCACCTCCTGTGGAGAAAGTTGGTTAGACCTAATTATCAGGTAAGTTTTTTAAATATGAGCTTCTTTCACATTTTCACATTTAAAAGGCTTATTTTATCTGTATACATATTTGTGCACCAAATTGCTTTTTTCATGTAAAATATCAAACATGAGAGGCAGTGTTTCATCGAGATATCCAAACACAGAGAAGAGAGTTGAAAATATGACGTGCAGCAGAGTATTTTTTACAAAATTCGAGGTGTTTGGATAGCTGATGAAACACTGTCTGGAGTGTTTGATATATTTTCTCAAATTGTTGAAACAAAAACTACTGAGTAAACAGAGAAATAAAATCGTCAAACCACTGTCACAGTTATGATTTTCTTTGTTTTTACTCAAGATGAATTGATAATAAGTTTAAGAGAAGTGTGAATAATGTACAGTGGCGGATCTAGGGAAGGGGCCCAGGGGGGCCACCTTATGTTTAGGCCAAACAAAGGTCCGAAAGGCCAAGAAATTTTTTTCCAGAGTGGGCCTCCCCCTTAATTAAGGGTCTGGATGATCCAGCACCCCTACTTATCTGAAGGTCTGGTTTCGCCACTGATGTACTCTTGATACTACTGGGGTGCTTTAACCATTTAGCCAATAAATTCAGAAATTTTGGTTTCAAGTCAAATGGAAACTTAGGTGATTTTCTGGAAAATCCATTCAAAAATTGTGGACTATCTCCAGAGGTACCGTATTTATTCGATTAAGCGCCCTGGGCGCTTATTTAATTATTGGACCTTGAGAGTGGGCGCTTATTCGAGGTGGGCGCTTATTCGAGGCTGGGCGCTTATTTAATTTTCACCTTTTTCAGCAAACAGTTATCTTATTTTGTAACAAAACAATAAACAATACTAAAACGTGAAGATGCACCAAAGCAGAACTGATTTTAACTGTTCATTTAAGGTTTCTGTAAAATACTAAGAAAACTCGGTCTTCGGGGAAGTCTCTAAGTAGTACTTAGTCAATTTCAATGCTTCTCTTAAGCATTGATGTGGTGTGGGGTGGGCGCTTATTAACTTTTCCTACCTTTAGGGTGGGCGTTTATTGGAGGTGGGCGCTTATTCGAGGTTGGGCGCTTAATTGAAAAAATACGGTACTTCTCTTTTTCCATTTGAAGACACGAGAGCAAGAACAACGCTTCGAGTTTTTGCTAAATTGAACCTTTTCACAAACAACTCCAAATTTCGCATGCAAGTTCGTTTACGTGTGCTAAACATTGTTCTGCATTTTACTTGGCTGGAATTTGCTTCGTTTTCGAAAAATTACATATGCAAAAAGGAAGGCGTTTTGTAAAGCTTAGTATATGAGTTTTTCGACACATCGCGTGTAAATCTTTCCTTCTAGGGTTATTTAACTGTCTGGAGAGGTTGGAAAACGTTTCAGAGCAATGCTTATAGTTTTAAACCGCCATGTTGTGGAATTACTCTAAGAAAAGGACTGGATATCACATTGTGACGCGATGTCACATGATAGATGTCATGTGAGAGGAAAGAGAAAAAAATGGCCGTTTGATCGTGAAAATCAGTCTTTGGTTAGTTTTAGCACAAGTGCAGCTACCAGGTGGTTGAAGGACATCATTAAGTCTGAATACCTGTAAGTTAACAGCATTCCTCGAAAAACTGAGGGATGTTCCTGGCTTTGTTTTGTACAATATAGCGCTGTTTTACTTTAGCGCTCCAGAACAATGTTGCACAAACGATGGTGGTTCGAGCCTGGCAGCATAAAAGTCTAAAACAAGGTGGTCTTAAATTTTTTTCAGGAAATTTGTCCAAAAGACTGCATTTAAAAAATTAATGTAGAAATGTGATCATGTCTACTGAATTCAATAGAACTCATCAGATATATAAATAATTTATTTGTCTCTTTGGTTTGTACTTTATATTAGTCCTTTCTTAGTTTTTTCATGAAGATTTTTTGTTAACTTGTTCTCTGTTCGCGAAACAATAATTCCTGTTCTAGTTCCCAGTCCCATTCGGTACCATTAATTGGTCAAAAGAAACAGAATTTAGTACAGATCCCGCCAAACACCTCATGACATTAAGCACTCATTAGCGCTTAAAATTGAGTGTACATGTAGGACTTGTTCTGGATTTCAAATTGTTATATGTACCTAACTTAGTTTTTAAAATGCAAATATTCATTTGAAAATAAGCCCCTGAAAGGTACGCTGGGTAATTGTAAGCCTAGGGCTTAGTTATAATAAAATTTGAGGGTTATATTCTTTCATGTTAATAAGATTGAGAAGCTGTATGAGTTTATTTTCCCGTATCAGTGTAAGACATCTGTGTTAATTACTGCTTTTGTTGGCTTCTTTATAGGGCAGGTGGAAAACTTCTCACAGATTCAAGTTGTAAACTTTTTAAAGGTTTCAGGCTTAGCCCTTATCAGTGAAAGTAAAGTTGATATATAATATATAAAAAAATTGGTTGTAAAATATGTTATTTTATTTATATGGTCTTTATTTTATTTTAATCCAGCTATATATTATAACATTATGTATTGGGTTTAAAATTATATTCATTTGTCAAAAAATTGTTCTATTTACAATATTCTCTGTCATGATTTGAATACTGCATGTACAAATATGTTTTAGACTTATGAATGAAAAAAAAAATGCATTTACGATGTTTTCTTGATTTATGCTGGACCCCAAATAAATGCTTTGTTCAGAAATTCTGGGCTCACATGGTAACAGAGATTCCAACCCTTTTTGAAGGAAAATAGGGAGCATTTTTAACGCTGAAGGTGCGAGCTTCTATGGGGGTCTGGGGGCATGTTCCACTGAAAAATTTTGCAAATTTTGGTCTCTTAAATGTCATTTCTGACATTTTGTATCATTTCTGAGTTATTCTATAAGGTCTTTATTCTTTTCACAAACATTTTTGGTGCTTTTCTTTACTTTTGTTACACTCCAATCGCAAAAAAAAAATACTAGATGAGCAATTTTTCTATTGTTTTCAGAATTTTGTGATAAATCCGGAGAATCTGATAAAAATCAGGAGAGTGGGAGGCAATGCATCAAATCGGGAGACTTCGATCAAATCGGGAGCGTTGGAATTTCTATGGTAAATTAAATCCCCTACCATTTATTTAGGGTCCAGGTGCATTTTAATTGTCATTTTTGCGATGGATTCTTGCTGCTTGTTAGTGTATACTAACATAAGGAAGTTCAGGAGCCAGGGGTGCTGATTTACTTCTGGTAGCTCATCTTATGCAGATCTTGTAAAGGTTCTTATTAAATCTTGAAAAGATTTTTACCACGGTGGGTGCTTGTTGGAGAGGGGCACATATGCATATTAGTGAAGGGGGCTCATTCATAGGATGGTGGAGCGTTCATATGGCTTTTGAACAGTGATCAGAGAATCTTCGGAAATATTTGGTCTAGATACTGTATATTAAAATATACAAAAAGTTACTAGAGCGGGATCAAAATATGTTGCTTCAAATATGGAAACCTGCCAAGTACTGGTAGTTTTCTTTTTTGGACTTAAACGTCTGTAACTTAAGAACTGAAACAATAGGGTTGCTTACTGCATATTTTTCATTAGATAACAGTAAACAGTGAACAGAAACTTTATTAACACAAGATTGTTTTTGGACCTTAGTAACTTGCAGGTAGCCAAGCTATTCTAGGCGAGCTTCTACTATATTGACTACAATTATTGTATTTAATAAGCTCAAAAGAAAAAAATAGGGAAAAAGAAAAGAACAAAACACAAAATTAAGTAAAATTTCAAATTATGTCTTGAATCTCAATTTGGCAATGGGGGCTTATTTACATGTAAAATCAATTACATGCATGCTGGATTAGGTCAAATTGAAATTATAGTCACAAATATTAGTACTGCTAACATAGCAGGTATGACAGGCATTATACAGTACTGCTGTGATAGCGTTAAAAACGTCGTTAGTGGAAGACTCCAGTCTTGTTAGTTCCACAAAATAAAAAGGGATTTTAATACCCAATCACATTGCTGAGTCTCGCGCATGGTTTGATAAATACAACTACCGTGATTCCCTGCAGGCGCGCGCTATAGAGGGAAACGGCTATTGAGCATGCGCATGGTTCAGTTACAGCTGTGCGGTCAGGACCATTCTCCTCCCCAGGGCCACTCGTTAAGAAACGGAAGCTCTAGGTACCAGAATGGGTCGGCACAGAAGTTATCCTGTATTATATAATGAAGATATTTACAATATTATTATATTTATACCAGGTATTTATTGTTTCATTTAGAGCTAGGCTCAAATAAAGAAAACCCTTGCAAGATACAGTAGCTGTTTATTTTTCTCTTAAAACTTAAAAACGCGTAAATAGTTTAATTGCGATATATGGCCTGGAGTACACAAACAAAAGAAATTGAACAAGCACGCATATTTATCCTCTTGGTTGTGTTGTAGCCGGGACTCGCTATCAGCTGAATTTTGATACAGTCGACCCTCTCTTAACGGACACCTCAATAAGACGGACACCTCAATAAGACGGACACCTCTATAAGACGGACACCTCTATAAGACGGACACCTCTATAAGACGGACACCTCAATAAGATGGACACCTCTATAAGACGGACACCTCAATAAGACGGAGACCTCTATAAGACGGACACCTCAATAAGACGGAGACCTCTATAAGACGGACACCTCAATAAGACGGAGACCTCTATAAGACGGACACCTCAATAAGACGGAGACCTCTATAAGACGGAGACACCTCAATAAGACGGAGACCTCTATAAGACGGACACCTCCATAAGAAGGACATCTGGTGTTAGTCCCGTCCCTTCCGTTTCTCAGTCATTTTACTGTAACTATAAGACGGACACCTCTCTAAGACGGACAGATAGAGCCGATCCCGACGGTGTCTGTTTTAGAGAGAGTTGACTGTATAACGCAGGTACTGGTAGCCTATATGAGTAAGTAGTGGGCGCTCTGGCGAGTGCAGCGAGTATTGTGAACTTGCCGCGGATGATTTCGTTAAAAAAATCAACGACGAGAAAAAAAAATGTGACAAAAAAGAAGTCTGTTGATTCCCATACAGAGGCGGTTCAATGTTGACAGCGAAATTTATGCTGTCCATAAAAGACTGTCGAACTAAACTGTAAGAAACTACGATTACGACAACTTGCAAACAGACCAGCCTTCCATGGTGTTTTCAATCAAGTTTAATGTCAGTTAAAAAACATTTTATAAGAAATATCAACGCTAGAACATGACGTCGATGTAATTAAGCCATACATATTTTGTGTTCCTGTGGCATTTTCCTTTCTTTGGCTGAAAATGATCAGATGTTAATTTAAGAGCGTTTGATTCAGTTAACTGGTAAACAGTTTTTGGGCGTGAAGTCTTTACTTAAAGTTAAAATCCTCGCTATGAAAGTTACATAAGACGATAAACTTTAAAACTGAGATCAGGCATCAAGTGATGTTTTCTAGTAACTGAAGAAGGCGACTTAGAACGTATTGTCTGCTATAAACGTACCTAAGGTAATCTCGTTCCCAGATTAAAACGTACCACGTTGATCAGGCGCGTAGGAGGGGGGGTTCGAGGGGTTCGAACGAACCCCCTTTGGAGGTCAATAATGGAGGACTGAAAATACAAACTGTTGATTTTCAGCTTTTAGCAAATAGTGGGGGAATGGAAAACAAACTTTGAGTGTTGCAGCTTTTAAATTACTCTGCAAGAAAACGCTAAAAGTATCGAGAAAGTATTAAATTTTTAGGAGAATGGATCCCAGTGACCTAGTATTATATGTAGTCAAAATAATCCCATTGTTGAAAAGATATTTCCTTAGCAGGCGTTCGGGATTTGATAAAATTAATGGAGTATTAATAGACGAAATGCGGGGATTACAATTTCGGGGGACCCAGGTGATACGTGTATTTAGTACATATCGACGCTTTGACGCCGCTTTTAGTACATTGACGGTGGAGTCGGGGGGTGGGGGCTTAACCTTTTACCCTGAGATGCCTTTGCACCACACGTCAAGTTTTTTTAAAACGTTTAGTGTACTAAGCCGGTATGTATGTATGTATGAATGTGTCAAGTTAACAAAACGCCGGAAATATTGTTGTTAAGAATAAAATTAATAAAATAAAATTACCTGCTATTTTACAGTTCATCGAGTTTAAAATATTGACGTGCACAATGCTTAAAATAGCATTTCCGGGCCTCTAGATTTCAATATATTCTGGGGGGACATGCCCCCAGACCCCCTAGAAGCTCGCGCCTTCGGCGCTCGTATTAAATAACCCCCCTTAATAAATATTCCTGTCAATACGAACACCCTTCCAAAAACTTCAGCTACGCGCCTGTTGATCCACGCTTAAATACAAGCTTGCCGTAAACTTCCCTTAACTTATCGTTTAATACTGGTTGGCAATAGCTTCTTCGTATGAAGGTGGTACCATTTCTTCTTCAGAAGATCCTGACGGAATTTTTTTTTCGAAGTGATGAATCGGTCCAAACTGATCTTTAGAGCCGTCACCCGAAAAATCTTGATTAAATCTCTGTCCACGTAAATTCGCAGCAGGTTCCTCTGCACAGTCTGTGTTTTCAGCAAACACCTTATTTTGGCGCCAATACGAAACTGTGGTGAAAACAAGTAAGCTTAATAATACACCAGCAGCTATAACAACCGGGCCGACAATCTTGTAGAATTGAAACGAAGCTGTGTTACCCACCACCGTTAAAACACAACCAGCCACGACTAAAATAAGAGGAGTTAAGCTCAATAGCAGATAGATGTGTTTGGTTGGCTTGTGATGTTTTCGTTGTCCAATGGAGAAGATACTCCGCTTTTCCGATTTTTGTGTCTCCATGATATAACTGAGCATATTCACCATGTTCATACAAGAATATTCCACAAATGACAAGGAAGATAGCGCGTTTGTTGCAAACTTCCTTTAAGGGAAAATGAAAACAAAACAAGTACAATTCCGCTATTGATATTGGAACGTTAGCTTTAACTTCCAGTACTTTTCCGTCAGAAGGGTCATTGTTGTGAAGGTATATTAAATTATTTTTGGACTAAATTAGCTCGCGCTACCTGTAAGGGTTTTACTAGAATCTGCACAGTTCTCGTTACGTGACGTAAATTAACGGAGTTCAGGAGTAGCTGGCTGAGATTCGAACAAATCTTAGGTGTTCTACCAAACTGAAATATTCCCTTATCAGCGAAACTTGGCGTCCTCTCTTGTTATAACATATACAGTGAAACCCCGTTAATTTTCATGACCACTGATTTACAGTCATTTTCATATTGTTTTTGTCTTTTTTGCATCACGAGTCTGTACAAGTCATGTGGCCAAAACTGAACGCTACCCAACTGTCTGTTTACAGTGCCCGATACTCCATGGTCTACGACTCGCGATCGTGGACTGCGGATAATCGAGCAATAGCTACATCCAAGAGAAAACCTTTTTTTCTTGCTCCATCTAAGCGGACAGTTGAGCTTGTATATAGCTTTTCAGTTGGGATGGGCTGGAAAAAATGACCGAATCAGCGAGGTAAACCGCTACCTTTCCTTAATTTGAGAAGTTTGAAAATCACTCCACTCCCTTCGTGTGCTATTAACAGTTTTTGTTATTAGTCAAGTTGTACAGTTACTGATTTTAAATTTGTTCTTTTCTCTCTCTTTAGATGAATAGTTTTTTAGCTTCTTGTCGTCCAACAGAACATCGGAGGACAGTTCATATCGATCGTTATACGTTACTTGGCTAGTTTTAAGTGGTTGGAAAACAAAAACAAAACACTTCAAATTTTTCCCAGTGACCAATTAACGAAATGTAGTTTCTTCCCGTGTGGCAGAATCCACTGCACGTTCGAACTACAGTTTGACACAAGGGACAGGAAAAGTCAATTTTTAAAATATATTATAACTGGGATTTAATTTTATGTTGTATACACTGAATGTCAGTAAAGTTAAAGATTTCTTTTATACATCAAATCAATACATTCGGCCGTACGTGATGTTTATCATGCACGAAGCGATATAATATTGGCTCGTGCATCCAACATCGAACTTCCGGTGTTTTTTCTTCCGTGTTACATGTAGTCCTATCTTGGAAGTAAAATATGTACGTCACTAATCATTAAACACATTATTTTAGTGGTTCAAAAACAGAATAAGCCATATGAAAATTATCTACTTGGATGTTCTGTTTACTCTTTTTCACTCCGACAGTAGATTTAACTGTGAGACAGTCCTCAAAGTTTCCGGTAAAGTGTTGCCGTTTCTTGTGATCTGCTACCGTGGAATGATTACTGCCCTTGCATAGTCCACAGCTTCGCAAAACGTCCACCTTTGCAAACCTTTGTTGCAAACGTCCACTTTTAACCCAGATTTATTCCGGCCCAGACTGAGTGATTTATTTAAATCTTTGACTCTTATAAGGACCCTACCGTCTCATTAAGTCAAGAAAGCCTTTCCTACTTTGTCAATGAGAATTAGAGAACTGGTGCACCCATAGTACAACTTTTCTATTCATCGCTATTGCTAACAGCTTCTTCGTATGTAGGTGGTACCATTTCTATTCCAGAGGAACCTGACGGAATCCTAATTTCAAAATGATGAATCGGTCCTAGCTGATCGTTTGAGTCCTCGCCCGAAACAACTTGATTAAAGTTCTGCTCACTCAAGCTCATAGGTTCTTCCGCGCAATTTGTGTTTTCAGTGAGCAGTCTGTCTTGGCGCAAATTACAAACTGTAAATAAAAGAAGTAATAATCCACCGACAGTTAACACAACAGGACCAGCAATCCTGCAGCTTTTAAACGAAGCAGTGTTACCAAACACAGTTAAAACAGAACCGGCCACGACCAACAAAAGAGGCGTTAATCTCAATAACCGGTAGATTAGTTTGTTCGTAGCTACGTGCTTATTTCGTTGTCCCCTCGATGGAGTATTCGCACTATTATCTACGCTGTGTCTCTCCATCGTAGCGAAAGGAAGTTTTCCCTGTTGGCCTCGTAAACAAGTCAACTTTTAAAAACAAAGTTCCACTGACTGCTAATATTGGACCGCCTAGCGGATTTTGGCCCCCCGCCTTGGTGACTGTTTTGCGATCGCTGAATCACTGACAAACAGTTTAATAGCGTAATACTATAGTAAACATGCGTCAAGAAATGCACTGAATTGAAACAATGGCACGTAATAAAGCCCCGGGGGGGCTACTTGAAAAGGTTTGATACGGGGAGGCTCCGCCCCGAGGTCCAACCCGTTACCCTTTTATATACCATTTTGACAGAAAAAGTACCCCTTTCGTATACCTTTTATTGAAAAAAGGTAGTCCTTTCACATACCTAAATTACATGACATATACCTTACACAGGAAGTCTTATTCTCATTAAGCGATGGCGTGACATCGCTTTATGCCATCGCACGAACGGTTTGTTTTGTCTGTTTGGCCCGATCGAACAGAAATCAAGTTTAACTTAACAAGAAATCGCCGCGTAAAACACAAAAGCAAAATACTTCCGCGCAGTTACAATGGAACACTACAATGTATAAACGAAAGAGACTAATTATATATGATGGGATCCTTTAGATTTAGTAGACAGAAATTTCTAATTCTAAAAATATAAAGGGCCGCTGTGAGCAAAAGACCGTTTGACCTTTCTGGCAGCTTAAAAGCTTGCTCGCGCGTATCGTATGTCATTCATCCGTGAAATCACACTACAGTATAACGCAATCTTTGTTGAGACAACGTAGGGAAATCTAAAAAAAACATAAATGTATAAAATAAAATATTACTGTTGTTCAATTGAGCAAATCTACGAAGAAAATGGTCTGTGCATTCATAACAACTGTATTTATTTGAATTCCATCAGATCCTCAGGCTATGCTATTTATTAAATCACTAACAAGCTTTTTAGGTTAAAATAAATGTAAACTGCAGTTGGATAACAGTCTTTTTCACACACAAGGTGTCAGCTACTTTTATTTACTTTAAGTTTTTTCTCAAAATTATGTAAGACCCCTTGTGAAACGCCATCGCCTCTGCATGCATCGCGTGCCAGTTATTTTTATGTAGTGTTTAATAAATCAAAATGATACAGCCGTAAGATGCGTCTGTTCGAAATATTTTTATTAAAGACCCCTTTAAATACCTAAATGACAGATTTCCTTACCCTTTTTTGACATACCTAATCTTGTGAAATTCCTACCCTTTTATATACCTGAAGCGTGAAAAAGGTACCCCTTTCGGGCGGAGCCTCCCCGTATAGGCCATTATAGGGAGTGCCCCCCCCCCCCCCGGGAATAAAGCACTGGAACCTTCATGTCATTTGGGCACATTACTTTATACAAAACAAACACCTCCAATCCGTTGAAGTGCCTTGAATGTACAGAGGAATCCCGTTTTCTCGAACCCTCGGTTTCTCGAAACTCCCAATTACTCAAACCAATTTCGTTTCCTTTGGATAGTATATACCTCTCTGTAATTTACGCCCCATTTCTCGAACCCGGCTCTCGATTTCTTAAATCAATTTTCGGAGGTTCGAGAAATTGGGGTTCTACTGTAGTTATAAGGTCCAAAGAGATGAATGATATGGCCGTTTTTGTTTGCTTTGTTTATACCTAGGTTACATGCTAGACTGGACTAGACAGCTTAGGGTTGTAGAGTTGAAGGACCTGTTTTTTCGGACTTCACTAATTGAGGTCAGCAATAATCAATGTTTTATTTTTATTTTTACTTTTGGGCACTCAGTACAATAAATGTTTTAGTTGCTGTTGGACAGTTTAAAATTCAGTTAGACCTTGATAACCTGCTATAATTCCAGGGTTTCATTCGTCTGGGAAGGTTTCTTATATTGTATTATTCAGTCAAGTCACTGCCCGTCACAACAGCCCATACTTGATAATCTTGAAACTATTCCAAGCGACCTATAATAAGTTCCCAGAGGCAGTGTCAGTTTGAAGTAAATTACGTCATCATCTATAACTAAATGACACTGCAATTTGTTTTAAGATACTTGTTTTGGCTATCGTTCATAGTCAACTCTTCTTCACTTCAGAAAAGTTGAACGTAATTTATTTCGTGAAAAAAATTTCATTTTCATACACACTTTAACAATAGTTCTGAATAAAATAAAGGCAGTTTCAGGGCTTGAATCAAGTTTGAGTTGAAAGCACATAGGAATTCAAGCAATGTTTTTAAAGTTTGTCTCTGAAATACGTATATTGAAGGAAAGTACGTAGACATCAGGCTTTTGTCGTCAAAAAGTAGTTAAAATTGTCATCATTTATCAAAATTGATAAAACGGAATAACCCGGAATTGTTGTAGTGTTCAGTGACGAGGCAAAATATTTGGGTCATTTCTTTTCACGCTAGGAGATTTTAAATATTTGAATTCTAGTAAGATAGGATGACGCAATTCGGCAACCAGTTTAGAAGAGCTTTTGAAATGTTTTGGGGCAAAAACAGAAACAAAATATAACCTAGAGATATTTTATTTTGGAATTAAGAATGCAACAAAGAAAATTGAGAATATCGACGGAATCACAATTATGCATGTTGAACAGCTACAGTCAGTGTAGCTCTTAAAGATGTTGTTAAAATATAGATTGAAACAATCATGGAAAAATTCCATGGATTAGAGGTGACATTTGATGGCAACTAACAGAATTGTGAGTCGTACTCACTCGGAAAAGATCGAAATGCAGCGTTTAAAATTGACGGCAAGCTTGGTAATGTGACGGTTTCAGCGATTGTTGCCTAACTACACATCGTGAATGTAGTCACTGAATTACGTAAACTGTTTACAACGAGTTATATCAATCCTGCTTTGAAGTAAAATAGACGACAGCTGAAGCAATATTCAATATATAGTGATGTGACTCAGCAAATTAACGTTTAAGTAACAAAAGCACTCAATGAAAGGAAAACAACTCTGACGAAAAAAGGTTTTTGAGTTAGTTTAAATGCATGCAAGGGAAAAATGCTAATGAGTTAGCAGAATTAAGGCTAAGGTAAAAAGATTGGCGAAAATAGCTATGCTGTTTATAAATATACTTAAATAAAGTGATTGTTAAACAAAAACCAACACTCCAACCCTCCACACTATACTACGAGCACCTGAGAGCTCTTTCTTATTACATGCATGAGTTATAATAAATTACATTTACATTTGTTTTCAAGCAAGTAAAGCGTCAAGAAAGGGCTGGTGGGAAGAAGATAGAAATCTCTTTTTCTGTGTGTTGATGATTTAAGCATTGCCTGTGGAAACTGGGGTCGTTATTTCGAGTTACCATGAAAAGTAGTTTTACTCACGTTTTAAAACAGAAAGAAATAGCAACACGGAAATGATTTATGGACGGACTCCAAGGTGAAGAACTGGGTGATTTTGTAAATTGTAAGAAAGGAGACTGAAACAAAAATAGCCTCAATTTTTTTAGAACTGTTAACGCCATTTTGTTGAAAAGTTGATTAATTAGTTATAATTGGATCTGGCATATTGGTTCATTGCCTCTTTGGAGTGATGTTGGTTGTGGTTAAAATTAGACAATACAATACACTTGGATGTCTGTTTTAAAGGTAAAAGGTTAAATGATGAAATTAAAGCAACTAATATGACGTCATCTGACAGACATGAGGCGTCAAAGACTAGTTTATTTACTATCAGTCACTGATCGCGCAGTGACGAGGCAGAATTTTTCCAAGTTATCATCTTGTTTTTTGCTTAGATTCCATATAGATGAAAACAAAAGGTCGCAGACATTTCATAGTATTGAAGTTACAGGACGATTAAAAAACCGAATCTCTATCACTAGCAGGACGCATTGAACGCGGGGAGACACAACAGTTCTTACAAGTAGTTCAATTCAGTAGTGTTCTATTTTTGCTAAGATACGTATTTCAGTTAATCAGGCTAAGAGCCCACGGCTTAAAACCCCGATATCTTAATTGCTATACAACGTCAGTGATCCATTATAAAATATAATCATACAGTCCAAAGTCTTGCACCTCTGTCACGCAGGGACTGACTTTTCCACAAAGTTCTGCTCTGTTCGTTAAACTGACAGCTGTTAAATAACTTTCAAAAAAGCATGCAATGCATAGTTTGCCGATGAAATAAAAAACCATATTCAATAATAATGAATGAGAAAATTTGACTGTTTTCCAATTCCATGCAATATAAGAAATCAGTTGTATTTCAATATTAGTAACTCGATTGAATGGTAACTGAAACATGATATAATATCGCACAGTTTCAGTTGTTAGTTTTTATATTATACGGGATTTTTTTTTACATTATTCCGCTTTACATTTGTTTTAATAGGATGTTTTACCTTGTACATTCATGCGATCCAGCACATTTGTTTTCTTTGTTAGCAGCTACAAAAGACTTACCATTACTTCCATGAACACAGACTATACTTAGAGAGCCTACGGCAGTAATTAGTGATCGCTAAGTTGGTATTGTGCTGGGTGGAAAATGAAACATTGGACGAAATATAAAACCGGCGCTTGCCGTTATATTTAGCAGGTTGAAAATGTTTCCACTTCCTCTATGTCCATCCCATTGTGCTAAACCTTTGTTTTGTTGCTGTAAATTTTGACTTTTTCTTCAAATATAGTTTCTTGTTACAGGTTGTACACGTTTGACCGATCTTCGAAAGCAAGGCGTTATACTCGAAACACTGGTAAAACTATTGATAAACTACACTCTTTTCCTTTAATTAAGATAAATTTTATATGAATATTGAGGCTGAAATTGGCGAATTAGAATAAACCCGAGGCTGAGATTTTGAAAAGAATATAATTTTGTGTTGAAAATTTGATAATACAATACAGTTAAACGTTTTTAACTAAACCGTCTAAACTTCTTCCTTTCTCTAAGCAGCAAAACTAGCCAAAAAACGAAAAAAGTCTGCACTAGCCAAATGTTCGATGCTAATGACAGTTCGATGAACTACTAAAAGTACTAAAAGTACTAAAAGAAATTTAACGTCATAAGTTCCTTTTCTAGTTAGGTGTTCTAACAAGTTGCAATTTTTCCTAGTTATTACACTTGGCGTCCTCTCTTGCTAAAATATTTACAGTGAAACCCCGTTAATTTCATGACCACTGATTTGCAATTATTTTCGTATTGTTTTTGTCCTGTTTGCATTATGAGTAAGTTGGGATGGGTGGAAAAATGACTGAATCAGCGAACTAAACCGCGGCCTGTTCCTTATTTTAGCAGTTTAAAAATCCTTCCACTTCCTTAGTGCTCTGTTTAAAGTTTTGTTAGTCAAACTGTAACAGTATTAATTTAAAATTTGTCCTTTTCTCCTTTTTTAGATATATAAATTTCTAGCTCATGGTCGTCTAACAGAACCTTTGGAGAACAGATCACATAGATCATTCTAAACTTGGCTAGTTTCGAGTGGATAGAAAACAAAACACTTATTTCCCTGGTGAACAACGGAATGTAGTTTTTTTTCCGTGTGTCAGAATCCACTGCACGTTCGAACTACTGTTCGACACAAATGAGAGGAGAAGTCAATTTTTACAACAAACTATCACAGACATTTAATTTTATGATGTTGTATACACTGAATGTGAGTAAAAGTAAATATTTCTTTTATACATCGATCATATCAATACATTCGGCAGTACGTGGTGTTTATCATGCACGAAGTGACAATATTGGCTCGTGCATAAACATCGATCTTCCTGTGTTTTTCCTTCCGTGTTGGAAGTAAATATACGTCAGTATTCATTAAACACATTATTTTTGTGGTTGAAATACAAAATTGGCCATATGAAAGTTATCTACTCAGATTTTCTGTTTAATTTCCTTTCTTCTCACTCTGCAAGTAGAATTAACTGTGACAGCTCTCAAAGTTTCCGCTAATAAAGTCTTGCAGTTTCTTGTGATCTGATACTGGAACGATAATTGCCAGTGCTGTTCCACAGTCCCTAGATTTAATCCGGCTAAGACTGAGTGATTTATTCCAATCTTTGACTCTCATAAGGACCCTACCGTCTCATTAAAGTCAAGAAAGCCGTTCTCACTTTGTCAATGAGAATTAGAGAACTGGTGTATCACATAGTCAACTTTTCTATTTAGAAGTAGCTTCTTCGTATGACGGAGGTACCATTTCATTTCCAGAAGATCCTGACGGAATCCTTATTTCAAAATGATGAATTGGTCCTAGCTGATCGTTTGAGCCCTCGCCCGAAACAACTTGATTATTCTGCTCGGGCGTGCTCACGGGTTCGTCCGCGCAATTAGTGTTTTCAGTAAGCAGTCTGTCTTGGCGCAAATTACAAACTGTAATAACAAGAAGTAATAATCCACCGACAGTCAAAACAACAGGACCAGCAATCTTGCAGCTTTTAAACGAAGCAGTGTTACCAAACACCGTTAAAACAGAACCGGCCACGACAAACAAAAGAGGCGTTAATCCCAATAACCGGTAGATTTGTTTGTTAGTAGATCCGTGCTTATTTCGTTGTCCCCTCGATGGAGTATTCGAACTATTATCTACGCTGTGTCTCTCCATCGTAGCGAAAGGAAGTTTTCCCTGTTGGCCTCGTAAACAAGTCAACTTTTAAAAACAAAGTTCCACTAACTGCTAATATTGGACCGTTAGCGGATTTTGGCCCCCCCGCCTTGGTGACTGTTTTGCGATCGCTGAATCACTGACAAACAGTTTAATAACGTAATACTATAGTAAACATGCGTCAAGAAATGCACTGAATTGAAACAATGGCACGTTATGTATCGCACTGGAACCTTCAAGTCATTTGGGCACATTACTTTACACAAAACAAACACCTCCAATCCGTTGAAGTGCCTCGAATGTACAGAGGAATCCCGTTTTCTCAAACTCTCGGTTTCTCGAAACTCCCAATTACTCAAACCAATTTCGTTTCCTTTGGATAGTATATACCTCTCTGTAATTAACGCCTGATTTCTCGAACCGGAGAAATCGGAGGTTCGATAAATCAGTTGGGATCCTACTGTAATTATAAGGTCCAAAGAGATGAATGATATGGCCGTTTTTGTTTGCTTTGTTTATACCTAGGTTACATGCTAGACTGAACTTAACGGCTTAGGGTTGTTAGAGTTGAAGGATTTGTTGTTGTTTTTTCGGACTTCACTTATTGAGGTCGGCAGTAATCAATGTTTTTATTTTTATTTTTACTTTTGGGTACTCAGTACAATAAATGTTTTACTTTGCTGTTGGACAGTTTAAAATTCAGTTAGACCTTGATAACCGGCTTAAATGGCAGGGTTTCATTCGACTTGGAATGTTCCTCATATTGCATTGTATTATTCAGTCAAAACACTGCCCGTCAAAACAACATACTTGATAATCAAACTATTCCCAAGCGACCTATCCCAGATCTATATTTGAATTAAATTACGTCATCGTCTATAACTAAATGACACTGCAATTTGCTTTACATACTTCTCTATCGTTCATAGCCGTCAACTGTACTTCACTTCAGTAAAGTTAAACGTAATTTCTTTCGTGAAAATAATTTCATTTTCATACACTCGTTAACAAAAATTTATAAACAAAAAATAAAGGCAGTTTTGGCTTGAATCAAGTGTAAGTTGAAAGCACACGGGAATTCAAGTAATGTTTTTAAAATTTGTCTCTGAATTACGTACGTTTAAAGAAAGTGCGTAGACATAAGGCTTTTGTCGTCAAAAAGTAGTTAAAATTGTCATCATTTATCAAGATCGATAAAACGGAATAACCCGGAATTGTTGCAGTGTTCAGTGACGAGGCAAAATATTTTGGTCATTTCTTCTTCACGCTGGAAGATTTTAAATATATTTCAAATCCAACAAGAGAGTATGAGGTGATTTGGCAACTAGTTTAGAAGAGCATTTGACATGTTTTGAGGAATAAAAATGAACAAAATATATATAACTTAGAGATATTTAATATTAGAATTAATAAATAAATGCAACAGAGGAATTGAGAATATTGACGGAATCACAATTATGTCATTGAACAGCTACAGGGCAGCTCTTAAAGATGTTGCTTAAATCCCGGTTAAATATAGATTGAAGCCAAGAAACATTCCGTAGATTTGGGTGGATATTTAATGGCTACTATCAGAATTGTAAGTCGTACTCATCACTCGGAAAAGAAATGCAGCGTTTCTTTTGGCGGCGGAGCTTGGTCGATTACGTGGCTGTTTTAGTAATTGTTGCCTATCTAAATATTGTGAATGTAGTCACTGAATTATGTTAACTGTTTACAACGAGTTATATCAATCCTGGTTTGAAGTAAGGTAGACGACAGCTAAACCAATATTCAATATATATAGTGATGTGACTCAGCATAACGTTTAAGTGGCAAAAGCACTCAATGAACAATGATGAATGGTAAACAACTCTGAAGAAAGAAGCTTTTTAAGTTAGTTCAACTGCACGAATAGGAAAAATTGTTAAAACGATGAAATAAGAGAACTTAGCTATGCTGTTTATGTATAGTAAGATTAAAAAGCAAAATTCCAATTCGATGTCCATGTACACCATATAACGAGCACCTGAGAGCTCTTTCGTATTACATGCATGAGAAAATAAATTAAATTTACTTTTTGTTTTATAACGGAGTAAAACTCCTTAACTCCTGTTAACTCGGAATTTATGACCCCAGTTTCCACAGGCAATGCTAAAATCATCAACACACGGGAAAAGGGATTTCTGTTTTCTTCCCACCAAGTTGCAAAATCGCCCAGTTCTTCACCTTGAAGTCCGTCCAAGGCATAAATAATTGCCCTATGCGCGTGTTGCTATTTCTCTCTGTTTTATAACGAAGTAAAACTCCTTTACTCCTGTTAACTCGAAAATTATGACCCCGGGTTCCACAGGCAATGCTTAAATCATAAACACACAGAAAAAGGGATTTCTATCTTTCTCCCACCAGCCCTTTCTTGACGCTGTACTTGCTTAAAAACAGAGATAAATAGCAACACATAGAAATGATTTATGGACGGATTTCATGGTGAAGAACTGGGCGATTTTGTAAATTGAAATAAAGGAGACTGAACTGTTAACGCCATTTCAAAGTTAAGATTTTGCTGACAAGTTGATTAGTCATAATTGGATCCAGCATATTGGTTTATTGCCTCTGCCGAGGGTAAATATATATAAAGGTTATTATTATTATTATTATTATGTTGGTTGTGGTTAAAATTAGACAATACAATACACTTGAATATCTGTTTCAAAGGTAAAAGGTTAAATGATCATATTAAAGTAACTAATATGACGTCATCTATCAGACACGTGGCGTCAAAGACTAGTTTATTTACTTCAGTCACTTATTGCACAGTGACGAGGCAGAATGTTTCCAAGATATCATGTGGTTGTTTTACTTAAATCCCATATAGAAGAAAAGATAAGATAGTAGAAATTTCATCGAATCGAGCTTTCAGGACGACTAAAAGACCGAATCTTTACCCTTAACAGGACGCATTGAACGCAGGGGGACACAACAGTTCTAATAAGTAGTTTAATTTAGTGTTCTATTTTTGCTAAGATACGTATTTCAGTTATTTAGGCTAAGAGCCCACGGCTTAAAAACCCGATATATTAATTGCTATACAACGTCAGTTATTTATTATAAAATATAATTATAATAGTCCAAAGTCTTGCACCTCTGTCACGCATGAACTGACTTTTCCGCAAAGTTCTGCTCTGTTCGTTAAACCGAGAGCCGTAAAATAACTTTTAAAAAAAGCAATGCATAGTTTGCCGATGAAATGATAAACCATGATCAATAATGATGATCTGAATTAGAAAATTTGACTATTTTCCAATTCCCATATTATGAATCACTTTGCATTTTCGATATTAGTAATATATTATATTAGTAACTCCACTAAATGGTAACTGAAACCGTAATATTATAACGCTACGTTTCAGTTGTCTTTTCTTTATACGGGATTTTTTTTACATGATTCGGTTTTGCATTTATTTTAATAGGATGTTTTACCTTGTACATTCATGCAACCCAGCACAGTTTTTTCCTTCGTTATAGCAGCTACTAAAGCCTTACCATTCCTAACATGAACACAGACTATACTTAGAGAGCCTACGCCGGGCAGTAATTAGTAATCGCTAAATTGGTATTGTGCTGGGTGGAAGATGAAACATTGGACGAAATATAAAACCGGCGCTTTCCACTTCCTCAATGTTCATCCTATTCTGCTAAACCTTTGTTTGTTGAGGTAAATTTTGCCTTTTTAAAATATAAATTCTTGTTACAAGTCGTACGCGTTTCACCGACCTTCGAAAGGACGGCGTTATCATATATATTCGAAATACCTGGCAAAAATATTAACCTATTCATTTAGTTGTCGTTAACGAACAGACTACAAGCTTAATGGGGCTGTGTCACGAATTTTAGCTAAATTTAGGCATGGGAAATGACCATCATATTCGTTGAAATACGAAAGTAACCTCTTTAAACAGTGAAGGAACATTTCAATAGCTGACGCAGCAAATACAGTAGAAGGTACGGATGGCCAAAAGCGACAAAGATTGAAACGGATTGCGATATGGGTTTTTGAAATATTGTTGGGCTGAACAGTTTTCAAAGTTAATTGTGAAGCTATGGTTTTGAAGAAGTAATTTCTTTGCAAACATTAAGTTTCATACAGTGAGAATTTGGCAAAACTAAATAAAAGAAACTTAACTCAGCCGTGACACAGTCCCTTTAATACTACAATGATTAAACGTAACTTTGCTAATTTTAACTGGAAAGGAAACGAAATTACAAATTTCCTCGTTGGCCAACGGAATTGAATTCATTGTTTTCCGTAGGTCAGAATTCACGGCACGTTCGAACTAGTATTTGACATAAATGAATAGAAGTTAGAGGCAATATTAACAACAATTTATTATACTTAATGTTTATACAGAAAGTGCATGAATGGAACTAAAGATTCCTTTTAATACGCCAATCAATGTGTTCGGGCGTATGTGTGGCGTTATTTATGATGAACAAATGATGATGATACTGGCTTACGAAGCCAACATCTTCCTGTGAGTTTCTTTCCGTTTAAATTAAAATTAGACTCTAACCTAGGATATAGAGTATATACTACAATAGGCATTCAGCATATTTAGAAATATCTATAATGTTTCATTTTATCTCTCATGTCACCAATAAACTGACAAGTTCATGGTCTCCGCTTGGGCTTTCATTTATTTTGCTTCGGCCAGCAATATAAACTGTTTTGGAACTTTTTTTGCGGTATCTCATGTTCAGGTAAAGAGGTTTACTTCCGCAATTCATAGCTTTGCTTTTCAACATTCTGTACGCCTTTTTATTCCCGGCTTGGAACGGTATTTTTTTTTCGATCAGTTTCGGCGTCACGAAGGTACTCTACTCTTTCTTCACCATTTTAACGTCTAAATTCTCTCGCCGAGAACAACAGTAAATGTATGATAATCAGTATGGAGAAGTTGGAAATCGAGATTACCGAAGCTTTGATTTACTTTGCATTTACATGGCTTTCCTCGTAAGACGGTGGCGCAGAGTTCGTGTTCTCCGAATTCAATTCCTTCCCATCACATGGTACAACTTCGCCAGCATGTGAACTTTCTGTATCGTTGCTTTTAACAGCTTCTTCGTAAGAAGGAGGTACTATTTCTGTCCCAGAAGTTTCGGAAGGAATCTTAATTTCAAAATGATGAATCGGTCCAAGCTGATCGTTAGCGGAGCCCTCGCCCCTAACAGTTCTATTTGCATAGTGCTGAGCCTCTTCACAATTTGCGTTTTCAGTGAGTTGACCCTGGCGCGAACTCCAAAGTGTAATGAAAAGAAGTAACAATGCACCGGCAGTTATGGCAACCGGACCAGCAATCTTGCAGCCTTTCAACGAAACAGTGTTACCAATTATCGTTAAAACAGAACCAACCACGACTAAAATAAGGGGAGTTAGGCGTAGCAGTCGGCTGAGAATGCCTCTCTTGGTTGAACTGTGCATCTTTGGTTGCTCTGTGCTGACGATTCCAATGAAGTTGCTCAGATGTATGGAAGAGATTGTCCGTTCCGTTACCTTCCCGAGAGAAAATAAAAACACGATGTGAGCCTTACAGCATAGTGTTCCGTTTTTGATGTTCTTCATTGTTATTGTTGACGTCTATATAATCTAAGTTCCGTCTAGTTGTCATGCATATTTGGTCATAGTGTATATTGGCTACCTAATTATACACAACAATTTTATAACTTCGCGTGCGGTTATGTTTATATATGTGCTTCCGACATGCAGTAAATATAATATTAACCATAACCTTGGAACAAATTGTTACTGTTTTGTCGTTGTCTAAAATGGCTGCGAGGTGAAATTATTATTTCACAGTGAAATTTCATCATGTTACTGCCCAGCATGATGTAGCACAAATCACGCGAGTCCACAACAACTATTGACGTGTGTATTAAAAAGTTCGGCCTGAGGGAGAATTCAGTCATGCATCAAGTACCAAGGTCAGAAAGAGTTTTGCATATTGTTGTTTTGTCCTTCAATGCTTTACGGCGAACTGTCAAAGTTCACAAACTAGAAAACTCTTGAACTAAAGAACTACGTCTGAGATAGCACACTGACTACTACAAGAGATTTTTGGTATAGTTTTCTTAAATCCAGGCGATATATGTGTATTTTTCGTGAACCCGTTGTCATCAAGATCATTTACTTCGAACAAAATTAAAAGAGAGATTGCATTTTAAAAGATTGAGAGCCCTTTGTTATTGTTCTGTAGATTTTGCCGGATCGGAAGCCCTTGGAATGATTACAATTGCATTGCGATTCCTGTAATTCTTAGGTTTCCCGGCCCATTGACGGATAAATTTTTCAACGACTTTTTAAACTATTCTTTACTCTTTTTTTACCATGCTAATTTTCGATTTCCAGCCAGGGCAAGGCAAAAACTAAACTGACACAAGTAATTGATCTTTGTGGCGCTATTAACCAACCCACGAAAACCGCGATACAAGTGCGATGCTGTACCCACTGGGCCGTGAAACCTTTGGGAGCATGGTTCTTGTAACTAACCGCAACAGTTTGCTCGCTACGAAATAAAAAAGAAATGATGTAACATGCCAAGGCCCCCTCCTGATAGTTTTATGTCTTTCGTAAGTTATTTTCCGCGTAATTGGCATGACACCCCCGATCTGCGTCAACCGGCAAAGCACTGAATTGGAACAATAACACGTTCAAGACACAGGAACTTTAGAGTCATTCCGGCATCTTTCCATTAAGCTGAAGGAATTGAAATTCAACTTCCGGGCCAGTAAGCTTCAATGATCCAAGAGTACAAAAATTGAACTGTTTTTTTTTTTGCTGCCAGTCAAGGGCGTATATCGTAAGGACTTTTTATACTTAGCGATGCTTATAAACCTCGGTTTCTGGTGCATGACACACTGATGAGAATCCAATTAATATTGTAGCAGGCAAAGGCGCTAAATTTGCTTCTTTCTTCTTTGCGTCTACACAACTTCACGTTAATGACTACGTCATTAGAAGTCACTAAGGCCACTAAGGACGTTAGTAACCCTTTGAAAAAGACCACCCCCAGAGTTGGTAGTAATTGATTCTTATATCTGCATTTACATTGTCAAGTTGTTTATTTACATGGCACCTTGCAGCTATATAGCTGTATTCACTACTTCGTGAGTAAATAACGATTAACAAAGCTTATTTCTCAGGACTTCATCCTGACCAGCAATGCTACGAGGGCTAGTCTTACGGTGTAATAGCCCTTGTGACTTCGTCAAAACATTTCCTCCCCGACCACTAATTTCTCCACCCCTCGACAAATAAACATTCGAACCTCTCCAGTACAGACATCACCAATATACAGGCACCTTCCTATAACGGACGGTTCACCTGGTCAGAAAGACACAAAACTTCATATAAACTCTGCGTTTGTAATATGGCTTCCATAATACGGTCACTCTTCCCTTTCCTTTTAGTGCTGTGTTAAAGAGGTTTGACTGGATATTAATTTGCGGTTTTGACAAATGTATTCAGTTGGGTTGGTTCACTTCGCCGCCTACCTCAAAGCGTGCGAGTTGTGTCGCCGAATAAAAAAAAAAGATGATGATTAACCCTTACGCGCCTTCTGGCGAAGAGAGAATTCAGATTAAGATAAGATTAACTTCTTGATATATTTGTAGAAATGGAGAGGATCATAGGTTAGATATTCTGCCCATTTTATTTTTTTTTCTCAGTATGCTCCTGACGACAAAGAACTGTAAGTCACAATGGCCCGATCTCTGCGGTTATCATTAGGGTCCTAATTGCATGAAAAAAACTCACAACATTTGTTTGAACGGCCAGCATATCTCGAAATTAGGCTTGTCAGTTCTATTTGTCATGCAGAAAAGATAAGAAAATAGTAACAGGTTGCAAATCATGCAACTACGTATACTAAGCCTGAGTAAAGCTGAAATTGTCTACAATGTTCTTGGAATTTTGCATGAGCAGTTAGCGGCATACTGCACGGCAGTCCTGTTCAGATATAAATCTTATTTCTTGGTTTTTCTTTTAGCAATGCTAATGTAGCCGTGGAATACGTAAAGTTAAATTCAAAATCTCGATACCATACACCCCATGTAAAACCCTAAACCCTGAATATATACTCCGTAGCTTAGTAACTTACCTTTAGATATCGTCTGCTTGAAAGCTTTAATCAGTCAGCTCGCTATTGACTGTGTTGGTCCTCAGTGTGTTTTAAGAGTTTGTCTGTAGCCGGGCTAGTTTCACGATCTTCCCTATCTTCTCTTACCAGCAAGACGTTGTAGCGATACAAGTTAAAAGTGATTATTTTTTCTGCATGCTGAGAAAAATCTATTTCGTTTAAGCACATCAGCGGACAGCCGAAGGCTATTTTTCTGAAAAACAAATTAAAATCATGATTTATTCAGTGAGTCGGCCGTAGACTATTCAGGCATCGCATTGTTATCAGGGCGAGAAAGTCTGATCTGTCTAATATTTACCTCTATTAACAGGTATCATGAATAACTTCTCAAAAATGTGCCACAGTTGTTTTGGTAGATATTATATCGAAGTACACTAATTTAATTTTGTTTGGCACAGTTCGTAAACTCCTCGATATGTAAATTACAATTACAAGCTGCCCCTAAAATTCTTTTAATAACTTGAATGGTTGTGGCTTGTATAATAATTGAGTAAAGTAGTCACGAAATGGACGAACTAAGTGAAGTTTGGTACAGTGGCTATCACAGGCGGCCAATAACACATTCTTCTCGTCAGCTGAAGACAGCTATCGCGATCACGGTGCTAATTCTATGCGGACTTGTTATGGTTGTAATTGGTGTCACAACTAACAGTTTGCAGATGAAAACAGGGGGCTATACAATGTGTGCGTTCGGACTAATAGCTGCAATCTGTTTATTTTGGTGGCGTCATTTCAAGAGGAAAGCCACAAATGCATCACAGCGATCGATGCAAAGAAACGAAAGTTCCTTGACACATAGCGTTGAATTTATTGAGTTGATACTTCGCGAGCGACACAGCAGCAACAATAGCGAGACACAGACTAATAATTTAACCTCGTCAAGAAGAGAAATCAACTTTCTCTTAACGAGAATGATTGGATATCCACCTCCTTACGAAGAAGTCACCACGAATGACGACATCAATGAGGTAACAACGCAGGCGCAGTGTCCACCACCACCATGTTACACTGATGAAGACACTGATGTGGATGTGAATCTCTTTCCACCATCTTATGAAAGTGTTGCACGAGGATCATTAAGCAACTGAAGCGTAAAATCCTTCAAATAAACAACACACGACAGTGTTTATGTTTAGTTTTACTCTTTGTAATTGTTCTCTCGCCAAATTCTAGCTTTAGCCCTGTTGGACGGTCTTCCAATAGTACAGGAATCAAACTCCGGTTAATGAGCTACAGGAACTACTTTGCAACATGTTCTCCAAGTTTAAATTAATATATGTCACCAGTGACCAATTATTTTGTTTCTAATAGTTCTACAAAGCTGTGTCATGCGTTTAGTCTACTTTATTATGTTTTGACAAATACTCGCTATGAAAATGAAAATTAACGGTTAGCGAAGCTAAATTCGCCCAGCGATCTTTAAAATGACAAATATATACTTCAACACAAACACATACGTCTCCCAGGTCTATATAGTCAAAAAATACAAACAAACGAGATTACCTTTGAAAACTTTGTTCAGCCTACCAGTTTTTAAGAAACCCCGATTGCAATCTCCTTTAATGTTCAATTTTTGTCCATCCGTTACCTTATGTTCGTATTTGCATTTCTCTTGGTATTTGCTGTGTTTTGCCCAAATCCCAGTCCCAGTACTATTTTTTTTCGTCTGTTATTCCCAGTCCGAGTGATCCAAATCCCATTTTCCAGTGAAAATTTGCCTAAGTCCCAGTTCTAATTTTGCTCACGTTCAGGCCCCCCCTTGAAATGTTCTGTCACTGCTTCAAATGGTTATTTTTATGCTGAACTTAATTAGTGGCCATTTTTTGTCTAAATTTGGCTTAAATCCGTGACACAGTTCCTAAACATATCCCCGCCATCGTTTCTTTTCACACCCTTCCTTTAGAGCTGTCGTGAGACCGGGAGTCAAGATTCAGAAGATTGCCAAGCATTTTGCCTCATATAAATACGAAAAAAAAAAGGGGGGGTGGGAGTTGGGGGGGGGGATAGAATATTTATTAAAAAAATAAAAAAAAAAAAAAGAAAAAAAAAAAAAAAGGGAAAAAAAAAGCGGGGGGGACGAGCGAGACGGGGTCTACTATCTTTAGAGTTAACGCTATACTCTTCTTACCGATTGCCATTTAATAGAAGTTCTTAGAATTGGGTGAAAGACAGGTATGTCCTGTCGATGAGTTGAAGAGTTGGAACAAAGGCCATCCATTGGCCAATAAAAAAATATCCTTGAAATGACAAAAATTCGCGTGCCATGCCATGATTATTAAGTTTCCTTCTTGTGACTAAACATTTTGTTCTCCATAGTTCCCAAAACAAATTATTCGTAGCGGTGATAATTTTCAGTAGGCTTCGCTTTAACCTAATTTCTTCCTCGAATTTTGATTTAGACCCCGTTCTTTAACAGAACTTCGAACTGACCATGCCAGTTCGGTTCGGTCTGCAATCATACGAGTGCCAAAGATCTTCTTACCCAGTCCTTACCCACTGTGCCGCCAGGAGAGCATGCAAACTATCACGAGGGTCTGAATGGGGGTACCTCGATAACACTTAACACTTAATTTTTTGCCTCTGTAACATGAAACAGTTAAATTTTAGGCATTTTAATACTAACAGTAAAAACAAAAATTACTGTAACAGTAAATTTTATCCAGAAAGAAACAAACACGGCTCCAAAAAGGCCAATATTATTTTTTTTTAGTATATCAAGAAATTTTCGGCCATTTTCCGACGATTCCCGGTCATTTCGGAAGATTCCCTGAAGACTATTGAAGATTCCCGAAGACTGCCGAAGATTTCCAAAGACTGACGAAGATGTCCGGAGATTACCGAAGATGTCCAAAGACTACCAAAGATTTCCGAGGAGAAATCCGAAAATGTTCGACTATATTTTCGTCGTTATATTAACATGTGAAAGATAGATTTTTTACGGTGTAAATATACGATTTCTTCAGTGAGAAAAATCCTTGTAATTCACTCTTCAAGATCACGTTTTCTCGACGGCTGCCACGCTGGATTGCTTTAAAAGGACAAAAGTGACCCTGCTTCCATGCCTTTCAAAAGCAGAATCCTCCCTGCTTCTCACAAAACATGATAAAAGATTTGCCTTTTTTGTTGTCAAATTGTTTATCGATTCAACTCAGTCATTTTAGTCATAAGCATTCTTTGCCTTTTTTCGCACAACCTCGTTATTTTCGATAAATTTATTATTTTAGTTATTTTTTTTTGTACATTTTTGGGGCTGCTCCTTGGAAATCTTCGGTAGTCGACTTTGGACATCTTCGGTAGTCTCCGGACATCTTCGTTTAATTTATTAGTGTACATCTGTTGTTTTCGGACAACCTCTTCGTTCAATTCATTTTTGTGCAAGCTTGATGTTTTAGTTTTTTTTGATTACCTGCATCATTATTTTATGCACAGTTTTCATGATTTTGGCTAATATTGAACATAATTCAAAACCCTACATTATTTTGATATTTGTTTTGTGGTTGCCATGGTTATCAACACCCAGCGCTGACAACGCCCAATGCTAACACGCGCAAGGCATTTGAAAAGCGAAATCTTGCCGACACACTGTGTTTACTGTGTGTGTGACGCTAAACAGTGTACTCTCTAACCAAACCAACATCACATTTTGTTTTTCAGCTAACACAAGAAATGGAGAAAGTACTACTAGAAGAAGGTATTAACTGTGTTTAAATTGATACATTATGTGTATTGTTAGGCTCCTTGATCAGAACCTTATAACAACTTTTTTGTTATGTTAAAATTAAGGGTATAACCAAAACTCGGTTGCTCATTACGTCTAATATGATCGATCTTAAAATGCGAAAAGAGTGTTCGAATTATAATAGTCTTGTTTGAGAAAGTGTAATTCCGATTTCTCGTCCGAACTGAGACCAGTAAAACACTACGATTTTATCCCCAATTACTAGAACTTCCGATTTCTCGAGCCAGTTTTTGTTTTCCTTCAGTGGTTAAAGAAATCGGTATCAAATAAACGGATGACCAATAATTTTTACCTCCAATGCATTTTCGACAAAACGATGGCCAGTCACTCGGATGAACCATGGTTCAGTATCGGACTGAACACGGTTTGTTGTATGAAGTTTGTACGACTATTTTTAAGCATTACGGGTAAGTGATACGTTGTCCACTTGATCCCATAAAAAACTAGTTAGTGTCCTTTGGTTTAAGGCTCAGGCATGTTATGACAAAGAGGTACGTTTCTCAAAACTGTTTTTAATTGAACACATTTATTGATACCGCATTAGCAGAAGCATATATGCTTCTGGCATTAGTGAATCAAAGTCGACAGTTACATAATCTTATATAAGGTGCCTCTGGAAATGCTTTGTTATTTCAATTTTAATTTAGTCTTAAAAAATTCAATTCGCATTGCTGTCACAATAAATTACTTTATTTTAAGTTTGAAAATCGTTTAAGTAATTTGGCTGACTTAAATTCAATTTGCCTCAGTCTAAAAAGTCTAAAAAATTTAAAATTTTTCGATGCGCCAGACGGGTTATATCGAGGTTATAGATTCCACGCCATACGGGTTGCTTTTGAGCAATAATTCATCAGAAACGAAGTCTAGGTTTTTCGCGGATTTTTTTTCCTTCCCTTTTGATATATATATTTTGATATGAATTGTACCAAAAAACTTATTGTCTAGAGTTTGTAAATGAAGTAATCACGTTTTTAAGCACGTGTGCCGGTTTTACGCACAACGTATTCTCCAGTCTTTACGACCATGTGCCATGGGTCATGTTTACAAGTTTTTTCTTTAGCAATAATCCATCAGAAACGAGGCCTTTTTCGATCAGCATTTCTCTTTAAAGGATTTTAATTATTTCCTTTCTGCGATATGTATTCGGGGATGCAATAAGTGATGTATCTTCGAGGGTCAATTTGAAAATCAGATAAATCATCAACATCTTGTGAATGAATAATCGTTAGCATCGATAAGTACAGGTCTCAGTGTTTTTTTTTTTAGTGAACAACCTTGATAGGGATAAACTCCGGCATTTCCATGTATGCATATTTTATTATTTTTCCCTTTTGTAATGTTATAAAACATATTAATCTTGTCTTGTAACCTGGTAAATGGTTTGAAGCCAGGAGTATCGGTATAGTAGGTCGTATAGAGTGATCGTCCAGTGAGAGTAGTTCTGAAAAGAACTGTTATTGGTGACTGACTTTTTGACAACCTGAGCAAAACTTGTCTTAGCAAAACTTACCTTAATTTACCTCTCGTTCGCGTTTCCAGCAATCCAAAAACTTATGCTCAAAACACGAATCTATGCTTTGCGGTGTTTTGTAAATTTTTCGGTGATTTTTGGGGATGTTTGGGAGGAGATAGTTTTTTTTAAGTGATTAGTAAAATTTAGAGAAATAAGAAAAATTGGAGATTTTTAAATCTCCAATTTAAAATGTGATTGGAAAAAAAAATGTGATTGGAAAAATAGAATTTAAAGTTAAGAATTGGTAGACGCTTACCGGACAGTCCCCCTGACAACCTGGAGTGCTCTTGCGTGGGGGTCAACTGTCTAGTGGCGTTTCAATTTTTTTTCTTCAACCCCTTCTCAAAACCTCCTAGAATTCCATTCCATTCAAGTTTTTTAGTTCATAACTACTATCACCCGGACGATCACACTAGCTATACAAAAGATAGTCTTGTCTTAAAAAGAACCCTTTCTAATTTTCTTCATAGGTGCGTCGAACAAGACAGAAATGACAGACAACGGTGATGGTAAATTAAAATCGAATAAGGAAGTGTCCCAAGAGGAGCACAACTCTGCATATTCTGGCAGAAGTGAAGAGGATTTTTCATTGAATTCCCAAGTGGAACAACCAGCCAATGATCAAAAAGATGCGACGAAAGCTGACGTGGATACCAAGAGCCAAGGAGAGGGGCTGTTATTGGCTAAACCCGAAGGAAACCAGTTCAAACTAGTTTTCGATGCTAAGGGCGCTCGTTTAGCATTGACGAACAATTAACCAATTTGTAATTACTCAAAGATACTGCGGACTAAAATCTTGACAAGAATTACCACCTTGTAGTGGTCATAAACTTATTTTGGTCTTAGCAGCAAAATGTCACAATTCAACAACCCTTAGTTCAAATTGATATATTGTATTGACGTTGTCACAACTGTGTAAATCATTAAAGGCAGCCTCGTCCCCAGGCCATACCGCGCTATGCGAGTGAGCGGAGGAGGACTGGAACCGAGCGCGATAGCGAACTTTCCCGACAAGCTTGACGGGTGACGTCACATCCAAATTCGCCGGGGACGACTGGGGACGAGGCTGCATTAAAGGGGCTTTGTCACGAATGTTACCAGATTTTTTGAACTGCCAAATTAAATTTATATTTGTATTGTAGGAAATCTTAAAATAATAGTCCAATTCAGGGGCGTAGCTAGGATTTTTCTAATGGAGGGGGCGGGGGGGGGGATCACACTCACTATGTTACACCCAATGCTAGAAGTGAAATTTTTTGTATGAGCAGTCAGAGTCAGGGTTTTTGAAAGCATTTTTAAGAACAGTATTGAAATGTTTAACTGGAGGACGTAAGCAGAAAGGCGCAAACATGAGCACCCCAGGACCCCCCCTCTTCGCTACGCCCCTGCAATTTTATTAGAAATTGCTATATTAGAGCACTGAAACTGTCAACAAGCGTCTATCGCTGCGGATATGGCACGGATGGAAATGGTTTTTGCTTGAAAAATTAAGGCTTGACTTTTCAATTTGATTCCGTGCGTCTTCAGAAAATCGATATTTATAGCCGTAGCTTAATTTCTATCCGCAAATCTCCCCTTTCACCATTGCCCTCGAAGCTTCGCTTCTCGGCCAAAGGTTCAAAGTTTCGGACAATCTTTCAGCTTCGGGCATTATCCTCCATTATTAAAAACTAGCAATGAAATATTGCAATTCCTGAGTTTTGATTGGTTAACAGGCAATGGTATATGAGCTCACATACCATTGACCACAAAAATTGTAGCCGATACGCGTTAACGAGAACAGCCGGGGAGCTCAAATATTGCAATTCTTTGGGTGTTTTAAATAAAGCAATGATTCCACTCGCGCCTGCTGGATATGAGATCGTTATAGCCATTGCGCACTCGTGGATTAATTGTTAAATATACCAGCCACCTGAAAAGGTTATTTACTAAATATACCATGAGCACCATGGCCTTTACACCAATCAAAACTCATAAATTACAATATACCAGAGCTAATTTTTAATAAATGCACGCATCCTTCGTTCTAGAGCCGTATACATTATAATCAGTTCATTCTTTGACCAGGGCTCTTTTAAGCGCCGCAATATATGCTGCCCAACCAAGAAAAGATTGGCGTTTTCTTTGTCAAATTGTCTTTCGATCCGCCTCAATCATCTGATTCATTAGCATACTTTGCAATTTTCGCCCAACCTCGTTATTTTCGATAAATTTATTATTTTAGTTAAGTCTCTGCATTCGTGGGACGCCTCTCCTATCATGTTATTGTTTTCGCACAAGCTTTTCGTTCAAATAATTAGCATAGATCTATTATTTTCGGCGTAACGTTATGTTTCCTATTTCCGTGCATTAGTTTGTTTGGTCCCTTTTCGTTCAACTCACAGCTGAACTCAATTTCCCACATCTGCTTTTTTGTGCAATTACAAGCTTGTTGTTTTCGTTTTTTGCGATGCCCTGCATTTCTCGTTTTGTTATCTTTGTGTTGTCGAAAAATCGTTATCGTTATTATTGACCTTGGGTTTTATCAGCACAATTCAAAGCCTTGCATTATTTTGATATTTGTTTTGTGGTTGCCATGGATGATATTAATACACTGACAACGCCCTTATCCGCGCAAGATATTTGAAAAGCTGAATTTTACCGACGCCGTCTACCATCTCACATCCATTTCAGTCATCTGATTCATTAGCATATTTTTAATTTTCGCCCAACCTCGCTATAGTCGATTAATTTATAATTTTAGTTAATTATTTGCATTTTTGGGACGCCTCTCCTTAGTTATTATTTTCGCACAATCTCTCCGTCCAACTAATTTGCACTGATCTGTTTTTTTCCGTTACCATTTTCGTTAATTTGTTTGGTTCCTTTTCGTTCAACTCATTTTCCTACATTTGCTATTTTTGCGCAGTTACAAGCATGTTGTTGTTGTTGTTTTTTTTGCGATGGCCTGCATTTCTGGATTTGATAACTTTGTGTTGTCAAAAAAGAATCGTTATCGTTGTTGTCGACCTTGCGTTTTATCAGCCCAATTATAAAGCCTTGCATTATTTTGATATTTGTTTTGTGGTTGCCATGGATATAAAAACACAACAACAGATTTTACGTGAATGCTGATGTAATACTAGGCAAACGGCAAACGCGTGCTTGCCTTTCATTTTGTTCCTTTTTATTGAATTCTAAAATAAATCCCTCATAATAATAGGGGAAAAAAAATCCCACATTCACGCCAAACACAGAAATACTCCCCTTTTAAGCGTACGAACGCCAAACGGCACACGGCCGAAAGTTGAATTCTTGCCGTTCGCGGGAAAAACAAACGTCATAAGATTAATCTCTCCACTGACAACGCCCTTTTATTAAATACCCGCGCAAGCATTTGAAACGCTAAACAGTGTACTCTCTAACCAAAGCAACACAACAGTTTGTTTGTCAGAAAACCCAAGAAAAAATGGAGAAAACGCCGCCAGTAGAAGGTATGGGCTGTGTCAAAATTGATATATTATGTGTATTAGTAAGCTCTTTAATAAATTGATAACTCCTTTTTTGTCATTGTAGAAAATAAGTATACAAAAAACTCGTTTTCTCGTTAAATCCAATATAATCGATGTTAAAAATTAATGTGAAAACTGTTTTCGAAGTTTTTGAAATTTCGTAACCGTCTTGAAATTCCTCAATTTAATATCTTTGTTTGTAATGCAGTAGAACACTGGTAACTCGAACTCTGGAGGGAAACAAAAACACAGATCGAGTTAGCGGGGTTTCGAGTTATCGAGGTCGATTGAATATTCAATTTGCCATGTTAATAATTGAAAGTTAACTGATTTTTAAGCAGTTTAGTATACA
This sequence comes from Oculina patagonica, assembly GCF_052425735.1. NCBI lineage: Eukaryota > Metazoa > Cnidaria > Anthozoa > Scleractinia > Oculinidae > Oculina > Oculina patagonica. The sequence continues at coordinate 11,998,293 of NC_135761.1, read as the reverse complement.
GTACAGTGCAAATTAAACTTATCTGGTCAGAAACTCTTACACGATCTCACATTCTTATGATAAGAGTCGAAAATCATGATGACTGTCAAATAGATGATCTGTTCGTTGCTCTAATTAAAAATCAAATTGCTTAAGTGTTAGTTTTTATTACACGACAAGAAAAGCTTATGGGATATTTGAACGGCCATTCGTTATCCGAGTCCGAGCTAACCGATTAAAAATGACTGAAAAGTGGGGCAAATCCAAGGGAAATGGAAATTAGTCCGAGTTAGCGGGATGTTCAAGTTATCCAAGTTCGAGTTCAAAAACTAGTTAATTTTCGTTGATCTAAAGGCTCAAACATGATAAGGCAATGGGATACGTTTTAACCGTTTCAAATTTATTGATATACTGCATCAGTGAATCGAAGTCGACTGCATGGGTGCCCCTCAATGCTACACTGATTTCGATTTTATTCCCATGACTGTCCAGTTCGCGTTGTTGTCACAATATAAAATCTCATTTTACGTTTACAAATATTTTTTTTGTAATTTTTCTACATAAATACAATTTGCAGTTAGTCAGAAGAGTTTGAAATTATTCGATACGTTTGTAAAAGAAGTTATTTTTCAAACCCTCGGCTCGCGTGCACGCTTTTGAGCACGTGTGTACTGTTGCGCAATAAGTAAAGTCCTGTTATGTAATAAGTGCGTGGAGTACCTTTGAGGGCCAATTTGAATGCATAAGTAAATATATCTTTATTAATGTTTAACGAATAATCATTGACATCGACGGGGGTTTTGAGATTCCAGTGTATTAAATATACCAACGAAACTGATTTTACGTACCATGCATTTTCTACCTCTTCACAACTGACAAGGCCAGTCACTTGGATTCAGTTTCCGAACACGATTCGTTTTGTGAAGTTTGCATGACTATTTTTAAGAATTACCTGTTGGTGATAGGTTGCGCTCCACTTATCTGTTCACAAACTAGTTAATTTTCGTTGATCTAAAGGCTCAGACATGATATGACAATGAGATACGTTTTAAACGTTTCAAATTTATTGATACTGCATCAGTGAATTGAAGTCGACTGCATGGGTGCCCCTCAATGCTACACTGATTTCAATTTTATTCCCCAAACTGTAAAATTCGCGATGCTGTCACAATATAATGCTTCATTTTACGTTATACGTTATAATTTTATTAATTTTTCAACTTAAATACAATTTGCCGTCAGTCTGAAGAGTTTGAAATTATCCGATACGTTTGTGAAAGAAGTTATTTTTTCAAACCCTCGGCTCGCGTGCACGCTTTTGAGCACGTGTGTACTGTTGTGCAATAAGTAAAGTCCTGTTATGTAATAGGTGCGTGGAGCACCTTCGAGGGTCAATTTGAAAGCATAAATAAACAATATCTTATTTAATTTTCAACGAACAACCATTGACATCGATGAGTTATTGATGGTATCGGATGAGTTCAGGTTTCTCATATTTTTTTAGGAAACGTCCTCGAAAGGGATAACCTCAGACGTTTCCATTTATGACATGTTCATTTACTTTCCCTTTTAATTGTTAATTAACATTATAGTCTTGACTAGTCTTAATTCTTCATATCGTTCTTAGGTGCGTCGAACAAGACAGGAATGACAGACAACGGTGATGGTAAATTAAAATCGAACAAGGAAGCGTCCCAAGAAGAGCACAACTCAGCATATTCTGGCAAACGTGAGGAGGATGTTTCGGCATCGGATGCCCAAGTGGAGCAACCGGCCAATCATGAACAAGAAGTTGCGACACAAGCTGACGCCAAGAGCGTGGAATCCAAGGGCCAAGGAGAAGAGCTGTTACCGGTTAAACCCGGAGGAAACCAGTTCAAACTTGTTTTGGATGCTGGAGGCGCTCGTTTAGCATTGACGAACAATTAACCAAATTGTAATTATTTAAAGATACTGCGGACAAAAATCTTGACAAGAATTACCATTTTTGGTCATGCACTTATTTTGATCTTAGCAGCAAAATGTCACTGAATTTGGCGGACGAATTTCAACAACCCTAATTAGTTCATAAGGATATATTGTATTGATGTTGTCAAAACTGTGTGAATCATTAATTAAAAGAGATTTAACGTAATTCACGTGAAATAGAACTGCTCATAGATTTTCAACCAAACTTTGCCGGTTGGTTGTTTACCTAAAGGAAACTTAATGATCTGTATATTCATTTTATAAAAGAATTTGATCGCTGCTTTCGAACTAAGAGAAAAAAATGATAGGTTACCGTACTCGTTTACGAGAAAAACCGATTTGCTTCTCTCGCGAGCCAAGCCGCATAGAAAAAAGCGGCCATTTTGTTTGCGTGTGCGCGCTAATTACGCGTTAAGTTCTGCGCAGTAAGGATGCGCAATACAATACTAGGGAATTACCTTAAATTAGATACGTCACAATCGGCACTCTTGAAAAATTCGGCCATGTTTTTCAAACTTTGTCGTTGGTCTTTCTCAGATGTGACCATGATCCTTGTTTTTTTTTTATCGGTTTGATATTATTTCCTCGGTATGTTTCTACCTTAAAAAATCATTACTTTGAGGTTTCCGGTTTAAATGACTTTAAAAACATTGTGCAATGGTTCCCTGATATTTCAATGATCACTGACATAAAGAAATTGTGGCCGCAAAATCATGCAATGGCAAAAGCGTACAAAGCGAACGGTGACGGTACTTCCTCACAAACTGGAATGTTTTTAAGCGATGACGTCAGTAATCCCTTATTGCCATCACACGATGGACTCTCTTACTCTTTTAGGACTTTTAGGGCAATCGAACAGAAATCAAGTTAAACTTAACAAGAAATCGCCGTGTAGAACACAAAAGCAAAATTCTTCCGTGCAATTCGAATGGAACACTACAATGTATAAACGAAAGAGATTAATTGAAAATGATGGGATCTATTAGTTTTAATAGACAGAAATTTCTAATTCTTATAACATAAAGGGCTGCTGTGAGCAAGAGACCGTTTGACCTTTCTTCAAAAGCTTGCTCGCGCATATCGTATGCCGTTCGTCAGATGTCACACTATAATATAACGCAATCTCTGTTGAGACAACATAGGGAAATCTATAAAAGAAAATCAAATTATAAAATAAAATATAACTGTTGTTCAATTGAGCAAATCTACAAAGAAAATGTATTAATTGCATTCTTTTCCTGTGACTGATTTATAAGTACTGTATTTATTTAAATTCAATCAGATCCTAACTATGCTATTTATACAATCACTTATATTATGCTTCTTATGTTTGAAAAATGTAAGCTGCAGTTGGATAACAGTCTTTTTCACGCACAAGTTGTCAGCTACTTTTATTTACGATACGTTATTGACAAATTTCCTCAAAATTATGTAAAACGTCATCGTCATCGCTTCTGCATGCATTGCGTGCTATTTTTTGTCTGACTGCGTGTAACCGTACTCATGCACCCCTTTTGAATAAAAAAAAAATTATAATGGCTTTTTATTGGTCAACCGTTTGAGCAATATATACTTTCGAGAACACTGTTCCTTATCTCCCGGCGTTTTTCCTCGGGGGATGGGGGGGGGGGGACCACACGGGGGAAAGACTGCCTAAGCCATTCATGTAGCACGTGCATTAATTCTTATTCAACATTCGGCAAAACACTTAAACCATTTTTCGACCAAGATAGAAACGATAGAAACGGCTTGATCTCATTGTGACATGGTAGCTGCGAGATTTATAGTGCAATTAAGGTACGTAAAAAATTGCTTTCTATCTTATCTTGAAAGTGCTTCAGCTTGCATTATGTTATTTTCCCAGTCTATTGTACATTTTAAAAATACTAGTGGGCTTAAAAATTTGAAGGCTTGGATCTACGGGACTATGGGCTAGCTACGAATGTGAATAAGTATTAATGGTTCTCGCTCTCGAAAAAGTTTGAAACATCTCAAATACTGCGCGTGTGCCCAAAGCAGTTTGCAAAAATTTTATGTGCCACACGGCACGAAGAGAGGAATGATCGTGAGCAATTCCCCATCATCTGTGTTGCCACGGAAACCAAGGTCACTAAAAAACATAAGCCAAGGCCACATGTATGACTACAAACACAACTTCTGTGTTTTCGTTCTATTTCGTCACGCACGAAATTTTTCTTCTTATTTCCATACAAATAAATCATGTGTAACCGTTTAAACTTGGATTTTGCTGGCGTACTGTGAATGAAAAAGTTTCTCACTTGGGTTTTTGATATTAAATAAAAGCTAATCAAGAGTCACGCAAAAAGAGTTGCGTTATATTGTTTTCATCAGCTGTTTGTCATGTCGTCGAGATAACCTGTGGCTTAGAGTTTTAATAGCACAGAATTCAAAGCAGGTAAGTTCCTTGACTATTTTTTACGTTTGTTCATAGCTAACAAACGAAAAAAAAAGCGACGACAACGTAGAATATACTGTATATCCAGAGGAAGATTATTTTGGAATTAAAAGAAATTTTTGTTCACCTAAAAGGAAAGCTTTAATATATAAAATCCCTGTGCTGCGTTTATGTTGAATATTTAATGAATCACTAGTCTACAGCTGAACCGGTGCTTCGCATTTTAATCAGATTGCCACTCGCATTACACGTGCAGTCTTCATGCAAACATGGCGGAAGCGACTCATTGTTCACGTTTTCCTTGGCGTGAACACAGCCATGAATTTAGAAATAGAAATCACGTCATGTAAGCAAACGCAGAATCGAATTTCAATGAGGCAGTGCACTCGCTTAGCACGTGTGTGTACATGACAAGGCAAATAAATTTTTATGAGTTCGTGCACTGACAGTTTTTTTTTTCTCAAACCCGGCAGGCGTCTTAATTGCAACCTCTGCAAAAACGTCTTACCGAAGGTTATACTGAGCGAAACTTCGCTTTTTTGTTGGTTCATGCCGATGGTTCGTGTTATGAAATGGCAAAGGACAAAATTCTGCTTAAAAAGTGAAAAAAATTTACATCACTCAATATTGACAGCAGGCTTATAGTCAGTCTTAAGCGGTGAGTACCAGTTTCGATCCAGTGTTTTCGCTTTCTTGTTGTTGTGCTAAAGCGCTCTATGGGTAAAAAAACCGCTTATAGAATTTGCTGCCATTTATTACACCAGGGCTTGCTTCAGTGTACATCAAACTTGTTGTAGCACTGAAATTAACATTTGTAAACATTGACGTTGCGCACGGGAGAAAAGTCACGCATTCTCAATGGCGAACGTCGAAGCTCGACGCAATGGTTTTCTCGGTCGACTATCAAGCAAGATAGGTTTATGTCAATACAACTCTGCTGGTAACAAAGCATCTGACTGGTGGCTGTTTCTTTTCCTCGCGTACATCGCCTGTCTGCTGGTCGGAATTGTTTTTGTTATCGCGGGATTTACCTCGACAGATTTTCAAATGTCCGCTGTCGGAGTGGTTTTGGTTATCGCTGGCGCATGTTTGGCGATCGTTTGTGACGTGCTTCGAAGATTTGGATGTGGGTGGACAAAGATCGCCACAGAAGCAGCTATCCCTGGGCAACTCAGCCAGGAAGACTCGGATTTTACGTTATCTCTTCCATATCTGCCGGGCTATCCGGGATTTTGCACTGCTGGAGAAAACACACGCCCTGCTAACCCTCCGCCATATGCGATTTGCGAGTCGGATGAATTTGCGGCTAGACCCACTTTAAGTTGTACTTGTGGGGCATCTTTAAGGACTGAAAACGCACAAACTTCTGATGCAAGTTGCGTTACTTCGTACAGCCGGCACACTGTTTCTTTAGAAGCGGCGCAGCCTGATGAATCGCCTTCGGGCCCTGATTTGCGTGAACTGCCCCATGAGCATGTTGCGCCGAGCACTACACCCGCGAGTGGGAGCTTGGAGCCCACAGCTCATAAGCCCGCTCCGCCACCCTATGATTTTGTCTTGGTAAACAGCGAGGGCAGACTATCATGGTTATGCGATTCCCCACCACCATATGCGGATTTTGTCTAAGGAGATAAAGGATAATATTATTCTCTATAATATCCCATTACTGAATTAAAGTAAGCGGAAGAGAGTTTCCTATTAAAACTAGATTCTGCGAGTACTCGCAAGTGAAAAAAATTCCATGCGATGAGAATACGTCGCGTTGCCTAACAACGTTAGTGACCGTAACCGCAGGCTCACCGAGTTATCGCAGAGATAGAACTCTCGGTCCCCTCGCCCACTTCTGCTCGCTCGCGCTTCACGCTCGCTTCTCGCTCGCTTTTTGCGCTAGCTACTTGCTCGTGTTTAGAGCTCGCTCCTTGCTCGTATTTCCGTGTTCGCTCCTCGCTCGCGTTTTGCGCTCGCTACTCGCTGGCTCCCTATCAACAGGAAATCCAAATGCAAGCTACCAAATGCAAAAAGCTCATCAAAGCATCAAAAGCCGCCAAATGCAAGCTTTAAATTGACTTCTTAAACAAAAATTGTACGTGATAATATTAAAATATCTTTGCTCACCATGTGTTCTCTGTATTTTTCTTTTCTGCGTCGAGTTTGACACAACGCAAGCATAAACGTAGACAGAAGATAAAGTAAAAATTTCTCTTTGTTCGATTTTGATATGCTTCCGTTTGACAGCTTGTTATTGCGTTTATGAGCTTGTTTTAATAGGGATTTATTCTTGTTTTTTTTGTGTGTTTGGCATGTGTCGTGCCGGTTGACCTGGTCCATGTTGTGCAATACTTGGTCATACTTGCGTAGGTAATGTGCCGCGTGAACGAGCCTTCCCTTAAGTTAGGCAACGACCAAGGATGATGCAATAAAAGAGAATTTAAGATAGTATGTAGTATGAGGCTACATCATGATCATGCATGCATGGACGACACATTTCAGATGTCTTCGAAAAAGAAAAGAGCGCGCGACGAGAGGAATACTTCTGAAATTCAGGCCACAATTTTTTTTCTAAGTTTGACGTTCATATAAGTCGCAAATATCGAGTTTTGGTATATTGTTACCTCTTTCGGATGTCTTTCTATCTTATAAAACTATCATTTTGAGGTTTCCTTCATTTTGAAACTAATCTTGTTCTTCAGAAAAATTACTTTGAATCTAGTGGCATAGCCCCTCTAAGCTATCAGCCGCAAGATTTCATCTTGCACCGCGATAAGTTAGTATAAAAAGTAAATTAGTATTATTCTAAAATTATCATTAAGACTAACACTCGATGAAATAATCGTCTACGCGCGCGCAGCCATTTATATCCCTGATGGTTCATACGTACTATCTTTCGCGCGCAGCCATTTATATCATGCATCATGGGTCGTTTGTACTCATTCTTTGGCTTAACTACAGACTGAGCGTTGTCAGAGCAAGTATATGAACGATTTTAAATAAGGCTCGTGAAGGAGACTATTGAAGGTTCCAGTATAACTTGGCAAAAAGTTCAAGTATTGGAATTATACTGATGAAAGTAATGCAATATAACAAGTAAAACAGATCCTGCCCGCCCGATCGACTGTGACAGAGGCTGCTATAATCGTTGTCAATCCCTTGTTCACAAGCCGGTCGCTGTACGTAATGAAATTCTTCGTCACGAAAGTCTTGTTTACTAATCTTATGTCACTCGTAAAAAAAACATTTTGGAAATATTTATTAAGCAATCTTTTAGAAGCAATTTAGTTTGGTATCCTGTGAAGTTTTCATAATCAAAATTTCGTTTAGTCCCTTGCCCACGAAGATGGTTCTGACGGCGGAAATTCGCTTTCCGACGAACGCTCTACGACGAGAAAGACTCAACGAACACCTGTTTATCAATCGTAGCTTTTCTCCACGAATTTCTGTAGGCAATTTAAATTTATTCTAAATATTGTTTATTTGTATTCACTTCCTAAATTGCCTTCCAGTCTGATAAGTTTATCTCTCATTCATAACAAAGGACAGGCTAACCTGACAAAATCAGTGAAAAACAATCACTTAAAATTTAACGCTGAAATAACAAACTGAGAGAAGGACATCCACAGATAGCCCAAGACGCGAGCGTCCGCACATGTTACGTAACCGTCGAAACATAAGGATTTGTACGGGGAGTAAAGGTTGTGTTCAAGCTGCGAAAATATAAGCGATTTTTGAATGAAAAAACTTTTGCTCCCTTCAAAGGACAAAGAAGTGGAATGGCCATATATAAATGGGATCAGAAACAACAGTACAATAAAGAAACAGACAGATGAAGCGAGGTAAGCAGTTTTCTTTTTTCAAACTTGTCCTCCCTTTTCTCCCCTTCGAGTCTCTGACTATTGCGAAACAGTACGGACGCTCACGTAGCGAACTTGGGCTTGAAATCATTATGCACGCATTCAATAAGCAAAGTTAAAAGAGAGATTACATTGTAAAACATACATCGCCGACATGTGGAACGAGGACTTCCTCTTCAAAGGATCCGTAGATATTTACATAATTTAATCGATTTTGGCATTCAGAAACTGAAAGAGCGAAATTCCCCTTTTTATTTCAGATCCGGCCCAATCAAACCACTTGACGTAATGATCCTGCTGTTACTGGACTATTATTTAGTCTCCTTTACTTCATAGCAAGAC
>NC_135761.1:10527240-10669740 GCF_052425735.1 Oculina patagonica | reverse complement strand
GCCTTCCATGTTACAGAAGGCAATTTTTCTTGCAACTTACAATGCAACAAACGTTGCATTGCCAGTTGCCCCCCCCCCCCAAAAAAAAATCACGTGGTAACACCCCGTTCTTGAAACCTGCAAGGCTCCATCAAAATGTTGTGTAGCAAGTTACAAGATCAGTAAAGCTAGCCTCCAGTTTTCGCAACGTTGCGAGCCAAATTGCTGCGTGACATATCAATCGCACCTTACAACCCAATTTTATTAAAATGAGCTTTCATGATAATTTCTAGCAGGTGCGTTGTAAGCTGTGAACAAAACTTGCGAATATGTGACACCCCCTGCAATTTGCATTTGTTTTTCGGTCGTCAACACTGCGTTGCAAATTGCAAGGAAACTTGGCTCGTGTAACATGGAAGGTTTGGATACCCGTTCTAAATTACCACAGATTTTTTCAAATTTTTTTCTCCGTCTACTCCTTAGTTTTTGTTTCGACTGAGAAGATATATCAAACACTCGAGACAGTGTTTCAACGGCTATCCAAACACCTCGCAGTTTCGTCAAAAATACTCCGCTGCGCGTCGTATTTTTAACTCTCTTCTCGGTGTTTGGATATCCCGATGAAACACTGCCTCTCGTGTTTGAGATATTACTTCTATAACTGATAATACTCATACATTCCTCCGGCTACTAGTATGATACAACAACTATTTACAAAATAATATTTGATATTTATAGACAAGTACGATGTTCATAACATTGGATAATAATATATATAATTTCACAAAAATATTTTTTTACATATTTTAGCAAATAAATAGTTAAGAAAATAGCTACTTTTTTGCATGCTGTAATTCAAATAAGCTCATTTTGAAGCAAGAACTAGATAAAGGCTACTTACTACATAAAGGCAATAATTATGGCATCTATGCAATAACTTACTTTACTTTTAGAATTAATTTATTTTTACTAATACTTTACTATATAAATGAGTTATGGAAAACAAAACCCATGCCAATTCTTATGCTATTATTTATTGTGTATCTGTTCTTTTCCAATCCCGTTATGTTGAGACTGAAAACAACCTTAGCTCAGTTTTAGCGGAGCTCCCCAGTGGCCCGAAATGCCCCAGAAGGGAGCCCCATAACCATGGAAAAAGAACAATCATGCATGCATAGAAATAGGAAAACCATGGATCTAATTTTTCAGGGTCATCAAGGCTAACGGCAAGGATCGCGGGCACGCTTTCGAATCCTATGTATGTTTCTGTCTATGGTCAGTCAATTTAGATTTACATGAAGGGCAAAGTGAAAAACCAGGGAGCTCCGCTTTTAGGCTTGGTTAAATCTATTAAATACGTTATGCTCTAAAGGTGGATAAGACTGATTGCACTGTACATGGATACATGAATGGAATAACTTAAGGTTTTTTAATTTTCCATGACCTGTTTGAACCCTGTCTGTATTACCAAACTGGTTTAATATTCTGGTTGCTGCTACCATAGAATTGACTCATTCCCCATTTCCAGCACAGAACTGTGTCGAGACGGAGTGCTAGATCTTGTTGAGCCAGATGAATTGCTGCTTGATTTGGAGTATAAACCATTAAGAGTGCTGTTTCTGGAGGACGCTGAGCTCTGACTCCCAATAGAGCCACTATAGTCACTAGTCACTACTTGATCCTCCCTGGACAGTTTGACATTGTATAATGAAGCAATGTCCTTGAGAGAGCATGGCGTAACAATATCAAGTGTCACAGAAGTATCAGTATTGCGAATTAACGACACCACGAAAGGATGATCACCCCATTTGCAGTCTGTCTCATTCACAGAAGTTATAATATCCCCTACTTGAATTCCAGCATCCTGTTATGGAAAAAATCATTCCAAGAATTGAAAATGTAATTGTTACATCCAAACAATAAGTCACACTGTGGAATATTCCCAGGGTTTGCAAAGATACTTTTTCATACTGAACTGTTCTACCATTTGAAACCTTTGTGTTATTAAGCTATGGAGAGAAGGACCACGAGGCAGCCACATTCATTTTTACATTTTCTTTGCCTAGCCAGTCAATTCTACCACAGGTTTAAATGAAGAACAAACAAAACAAACCTTGGCAGGTCCTCTTTCTTCCACACTCTGAATAATAACAGGAGCAGAGCCAATAACACTGAAGCCATACCCTCCGTTACTTCTCTTTAGCGTGATACTCCGTGGTACACTCCATTCTAAATTTGCATTGAACACATGTACAGGACCCTAAGAACACCAACAATGTTAGCAAGAGGAAAACAGACTGATATCATGATGCTAAAAAGATCTTGTAACAATAATTGCAGATAACCCAATCTGAATTTCTGATACTCCCTAAAACTCCTACTCTTGTTTTTTGTTTACAGAAACATTCCATGGTCTTAATTGATACTGTCACAGCAGAACTGATAATTATAGGAGTACATGTGTATACCCCCTATATGTAAGGTAGGTTAAGACCACATTCAGGCTTAGTGGATCATCAGGCCAAGTCTTATACCAGGTTCCCTAGCAACTAGAAGTATTTCTTTTTCTGCCTGGATGGGATGCTAGAACATCTCAGGGTACCCCCCCCCCCCCCCCAGCATTAAATTTGCTGGTACCCATTTATTCACGTGGGTGGAGAAAGGCACTACAAGAGTAATAAGTGTCTTGCCCAAGAACACAATGCAGTGACCCCGGCCAGGGCTCAGACTTGAACCAACTCTGAGTCCAGTGTGCTTACCATGGCCACCGTGCCTTCTGGCAATAAATGGAGACAAACCCCTTTTAACACACCAACTGCATGACGCCACTCTTTAGGCGGCCATATATAATTACAGTGAAGTCCACTGCAAACTGGATGTCACATGCTTAGACCTGCAGTTCCCACTTTGTGAGGAATAAAATGTTATAACCTCTATATATGTTCCTTCCCAGAAGGAAGAAGTTGTGTTCAAGTTGCCAGTAATACCGTATTTATTCGAATAAACGTCTCCATTGAATAAACACCACCCTTGAATAAACGCCACACTTGTATCATGACATATTTAATAAATGCTACGGCGTTTTACTTTAATTGTATAGATACGGTACATGAATTGATGTCTCACCAGTCTATGAAACAAGTCCTCTACTGAAGCTTGGCTAAAATTGGGTGGAACACAATCTGCTCTTTGTCTTGCTAAAGCTGAAAGATGAACAACACAATCTTAATAAGCTGAGACCAAAATTAAATTTGACAGTTTCATTCACTGTTGTAGCAACTGACAATAAAAGAGAGCCGTAGCCAGGGGGGGGGGGGGGGAAGGAACTCTCAGGTATGCTTTGGGTGGGTATGTGCTGCCTGGGTCAACAAAGTAGCACCTTGTTTTGGAAAAAAATTGCATCCAAAATGATACCCGTTTTAGAAACACTTGCGTTCAGGATATCATACCCCCTTTACCCTGTTCTAGAAATTGTCTCTAAAACTGATACCCCGTTCTAGATCAGGAGCCCAAAATCACAATCCCGTGGGGTGGCACATACCCTTTTAGGTATTTTGGGGGAGTATTCCTCAAGAGCCATGGTAGCCTAATGGTTTGTGCATTGACCAATTCATGATTAAAAAGTTGGGGTTTGAGCCTTGGTTGCAGGCTCTTTGTTTCTTAAAATTGTGTTACTGACCTTTGACAGGGGTTGGTGTCAAAGGATCATCAAAATCATCTTCTTCTTCCATGGCAACTAATGTGTCAGTTGTTTTGATGCGAGCATCTTGAAGAGCCTTTAAGAAATATAAAAAAACAATGTTGTAATGACATTACTGATGTCTTGCAGGTGAAATGCCCCCTGCAATTCTTTGAAAGAGAAAGCATACCTTTTGTAATCCTACTATTTTTCTACAGTGCCGACAGATCTGTCTAGCTTTCATGGCTTCTTCATGTGATTTCAGTGCTGAATGGAGGTGCGCTTTTGCTGGGCGGGAAAGGAAGAAAAACCTTTAGTCAATATCATTATAATTTTGAAAAGGCACTTCAAAGGATTAATTACATTTATCAGTGGCTTGCATTGATTTCTTTATTTTTTAATTTCTGTATTTTTTGTTTGACATTAACTTGGCCTTTTCAACTGGCATGCAATACAGATGTTTTGTACTTGTTGAATAGCTAGAAATTTCAAACCACATCTGATTCACAGAGCAAAGCAAAAGAGCAAATAAAAACAAAAGTAGACTATTTATATTAACTTGGAGTTTAAGATTAAAACCACTAATAATTTGGGAAGTACTCAGCCCTTACCTTGCTTTGTTCTGGTTGCACTATCATCTGGCTGAGATGTGTCTAAAGAAGAAATCACAGTTTCTTCTTGCTTGTCATTGCTGGAACTCTCTAGAAAATGAAGGGAAGAACGAAAAGGTATGATGAGTAATCAATTCAATGATCAAAATATACTCAGTAAGTGCAGAATTCTGATTATAAGCCCTTCCTTCTCCTCCACCACCTAGGATGGTAACCAATAGGCAGGCCTTCTTGAGGTAGACAGGCCACTTAAAAATCCTTACTCAAATAAACAGGCCCTGCAGGGCTTATAATTATAAGCTTACCAACACTTTTAAGAATTCCATCAGCAACAAAATAATGTGACAAAGCTTTGTAGTGAAGACTCATTATCTAAAAAAAGAGAAAGTAAGAAAATGCTATGAGTGGGAATACGATTCAGTCCGGCAGCTAGTGACACCATGTTAATGGCTGTTTTTGCCAAAGCATAAACTGGAGTTAATGTTTAGCTCAATTAAACCTTGCTCTCCCCGTGGATGTGTTTTTCCGGCAATCCGTACCCCGCTCTTTGAACCGTAAACATGTACTTGTATCTCCCTCTATTTATACTGGCCAATGAATGATAAGCTTGCACGCGTTCACAGATTGTCGGCCAATCAGATCCACACAGCCTTCCCCTGTTTACTCTTGTGATCACTGACGATCTTCACTTGCAATTCAGTTAAGCTGCTGGACTCAAGCGTTTATTTCCCCACCCACCCTCCGCATTTATCTCATAGCTCTACTGTTGCCACTCAGACAAAGCATTTCTTGTAGGCTACTAGTTTACACCTGTTTCATTTGTTACGTTATATCCAGTTTATCTATAGTTTATATATAAAAAAAGCGATTTTTGTAATACCATTTTAGTTGTTGTTGTTCTTTAATAAACGGTTTGGGGGATAAGTGTTGCTGGCGACAACCCTTCAGTCCCACACTGAAGCTATGTCTGGGTTGCCTTAGCTTGGATGAGAAACGGTGGACACATCCACTTCCCCTCGCTATCATCCCTCCAGGAGCTTGGCATAGGTACACGCCACCCTGCCTCTGTGCCCCGTGACACCCATCTCACGGTCTTATATGCCACTCGCTGACACTAGCCCCGAGTACTGGCCTCGCCCATGGCAGGCAGCTCTCGGGTCGAGGACAACACTTATTCCCCCTACCTTTCTCCCACATAAACGGTGTCCTTTCGATTGTGCGTGACATTAACATGAACAAACAAAAAAACTGCAGCAATCCAGGAAACAATATCAGTTTAAAAAATAACGCCAGATATAACTCACCGACATCATGTTTTTCCAAGACAGTGGAACACAACTTAAGCAAATTCCAGAATTCATCATCATCTGGGCCTTTTTGTACCGCTGACTAACCTAATGGTAAACAAACAGGCAAAACCATTTAACGATTCATTCACTGTGTGAAAAAAACAAAGAGACAAGACAAGACCAAGGTCAATTGTCACATCACAAACACTTTAAAGTTCAAGACTTGGTGGTTTAATTAAGACAGGGCTCTAAATATGAAAGGAAACGTTTTAACGCCTGTGGACATTTTCCTTGCCTGCAACTTTAACAATCCGTTGGTTTGGTTTAAAAATGTGTCATTCCTTTTCTCTGCTGTTTTTTTTTACGTTTTTTAACCCAACTTCACTTGAAAAGGAAAACCCTGGTCACTTAGAAGAGTTGTAGAGAACTCTTGTTCAACTCCAATCCTTTAACTGTTACTTTTTGCTTACCCCAGGCTTTAAGCACACCCCCCACCCCCGTCCCCCCTACAACTGTCACGTTTATAGGTGTTCTGGGGGGATTGAGGATATTTCTTAGAAGGGGGTGCACCACTAAGGAATGGCATAACTGACTGGTGACATAAACAAATGTTAAAAGTGAATACAAAGCCACAGGTCATCTCAGGGAGGGGTGCACACCACCTGCATCCTCCCCTTGATCCACCCCTGAGTGCTACTGCATACTGCAAACAATTTATGCAAATCCTACCTCAACACATTCCTGAGCTGCGCTTATCTTGTCCGACAACTTATCTTTGATTCCTTCAAGGAAGCACTCTTCCCACATACACAACTGTGCCTGAGCCTGACAAAAAATATGTTTACATTTAATTTTATGTAAATCTAAGTATTTTTCACATATATCAGGTTTTCAAAACAAGCTGGCAGCCACAAGAGTTCCACCGGCTAATTGATTATCTGTCACTGGTTACTCTGGTCATAGCGATCAGCTCGTAACAAACAAGCTTGGCGTTGTCACAGCCACCTACTCTTCCAGTTGCTGACGCCTATTTCAAAACAATTTAAAAACCCCTATGTATGCCATTCAAAGGGAAAGATCCAAATGAGTATTTTTACTTCTTGTCACTCACCAGCATAACAGCCTTCAGCATTTCCATTACTTCAGTTGTTAAGTCAGCACTTGGAGAATTGACAAAGTTGTCTTTGATAAATTTGAAAATGCCTGTAATAAAAAATAATTTCAATTCATTATTTCCTAGAATGAGGCCTATATATGCATCCAATGGCGCTAACAAGGAGTGATGATGATTTTCTAGAATAAGGTCATAAAGTGAGAGTGTTGTAATTTTATGAGTATCAGTTTACCAATAGAAATGAGCCATAGGCTGACTGAGCCTTGGGTATAAAGGTAGACAAGAACAAACTAGATCATTCTCCATTTACCTGCAGCTTTCTGGAAAGCATCAATGGCCACACTAAGCCCAGCTTGTGTTCTTCTGTCCTGCAAATAAATACAAGCTCTCTTTATAAAAACCCTCTTTAATGGTAACAATACATTGTAAACATCTTGAGCTAGATAAGAAGGTTAGAGGATCATTCTCTCTCTTACAGTTGAAGATCAAACAGTGAAAAAATGTCAATAATACAAAATAATGCAGTTTCTGTTCGGTTGTGTTGTTATTGTAAAAAAATGCAAAGACAACAACAACAAAAACAATAAATTAAAGCCCTTACAGATAAGCCAGACACTAAAACATACAAAAATTAATAGTAACTGGTTTGAACCCAGGAGTATTGTTAGTACAACATATGGTGTAATCGTCCGGGTGTGAACAGTTCTGAAAATAACAGTTGTTGGTGACTGATGTTTTGACACCCTAGCAGAAGTCATCTTCAGTCAACTAGATGTCTGAAGATAACCTCTGCTCAGCTAATTGTGGAAATGTCAGTCACCAACAACAGTTTTTTTTTTCAAAACTACTCGCACCGGGATGATCACATATAACTGAGAGTGAGTTTATTCCTTACTTGCTTTGCACCAACTTGACTCCAGATAGAACCAATGTTAAAGAGAATGCTAGCCTGCAAATAAAATTATAATAACTAAAGTAAACTTGACTTAAAACTCATGAAAATCTTGTACATGTTGTGGTTCAATTTTACCCTTCGTACAATTTCATTGGTATTTTCCTTTGTTCTGCAGCCTAGAAGCAACATATAACATATATGTGTAAAGCTGTATGATGTAAGAATATCAAAAATTATACCATCATGTCCAATCCTGTGTTATTATATTATTTTAAAGCCATAATTTACCAAATAAATGAACAAATCTTGGATTTATAAACTTAAGAGGTCACTGGTTTCCAGGGCTGTCAATTAGTTTTTAAGTAGCCGCAACATTGAACTTATCACCCTTAGCATTTCGCTCAGTACACAAGTGTAACTTAACACAAATCAACATCTTCACCTGTAACATCGGTTGCAGTACAGCCGTAACAGGCTGGTGCTATGGCTTACAGCACTTAATGACATAATGGTGTTCCAGTGCCCATATATTAATGATTTTAACAGTATATTAATTTATAAAATTACATTGCAATTGAATTCATACCTTTTCAAATGCGACAGATCGCTGTACTTTTGGTAAACCAGTTGTGGTATCATACCTGAAGAAGACATAATTTACATATTAAGTAGTAAGAAACCTACAATTGTACAACTGAACATAAAAAAAATGTTGGCCTTTAAAAGGACTGTGTCATGGTTAAGTTAATTATATGTTATTAAATTTTGTCAAATATTCACCATGAAACTAAATGTTTGCAAAGAAATTCATTCTATTATTCTAAATGACAAAACCATAGCTTCATTGCAGCCAAATGTGTCACCCGGGCGCTATAATTTAAAGTTACAAGCAGACAGGATTAACTTTGAAAACTTTCCGCCGCACCATATTTCAAAAACCCATATCGCAATCCGTTTCAATCTTCCACCACTTAATGGCCATCTGCACCTTCTTTTGCATTTGATGTTTAATTTAAATATTCCTTCACTGTTTTAAGAGGTAATTTTATAAATGTAAATGAATTTGATGGTCATTTTCTATGCCAAAGTTTGGCTTAAATCTGTGACAGTGTCCCTTTAAAAGACCTTTCAGTAAAATGGTACAATAAAACCAGCTCAGTTAGACCAGCCAGACATGACATGACACGACACAATGTACTAGATTATTTACTTACCAGTGAAAATAAACTGGCATGATGTATCCTTTTCCTTTGGGAAAGAATTTCTTCTCCACAAAGTACAGTTGATTGTAGTAGCTGAACAAAGCATGGATACCTGTCTCATCTCTGTTGGCCTTACACACAGCCTCCTATTGAACCATTCAGTCACATAAGGTCATGAGTTGTACATGTACCCTTAGGGCCCTCCCACTTTATATCCCCCCCCCCCTGCAGACAAGATTTTTCTGAACCTTGGAGTTTTGAAGGTCATTTCTGACAGGGTTGCTCTGTCGGCATCCTTAAACCTTTTAAATATTTCAGAAGGGGCTAGGTAAAAAGTTGGCTTTTTTTCTGATGGGGTTAAAAAAAATCAGGTTTTTTTTCTGAGGGGGCATCATGTCAGCACTTTGATCTTTTTTTTTTTGAGGGGGGGGGGGATTTTGACATGTCTCATATACAGTAAGGGGAAAGGTGGATATTAAAAGGAATGACCCTTACAACTACACTTTTACTAAAATAATGGCTGACATAAAGGATATCATGATATTTCACTAATAATTTAATATGACAAACCTTTCTCAGATTTTCAAATAGTTCAAGCTCTTTTTCATAATTTTCTGGAGAGTCACTATAATGTTCCAAAATAAAGTCCTGGAAAGAAAAGAAAAACTGTTGTTCATTAACTTGTTTAAGTTTATGAATAACTTAAATACATGTTAATAATTTATATAAGTATTCTTATCACTTTTACCATAAAAAATTGAGCTGTATTTATAAATTATTAGCGATACAGCCAAACACAGGCCTCTAGTAAGCAGACACCCTTGGAAAAAGACAAAGTGGGAAAAAAAGGCAGCCTCAAGCCAATCAGCCCATGCT
Organism: Oculina patagonica; assembly: GCF_052425735.1. Classification (NCBI taxonomy): domain Eukaryota; kingdom Metazoa; phylum Cnidaria; class Anthozoa; order Scleractinia; family Oculinidae; genus Oculina; species Oculina patagonica. The sequence goes on along the minus strand of NC_135761.1, from coordinate 10,660,095 downwards.
GCTGGAAGTTATCCAAGTTTTTTTTCCTGGGTAAAGAGAGGCACTAAGAGAGGAAAGTGCATTGCCCAAGAACACAACACAGTGACCCCGGCCAGGGCTCGAGCCTGGATCAATCTATCCAGAGTCCAGCGCGCTAGTATTTGTGTATGCCGCTGGGCCCATGACTAGGAAAGGTGTCTGCCCATGGAGGTGAATGTCTTTTGCAGGTTCAACTGTATTTAAGAAAATAAATTTAACAAAGGCAAACAGGAAATAGGTACAGGATTGGTGTTGCTTTGTAATACTGAGTTAGTTTTCCTTTTTTGGTTTTCAAGTCTGAAAAGTGAGAAACATTATACTGGTGAACAAAATGTGCAGCCAATGTTAATTTACTTATTTAATATCCATAGATAAAAAAATCAAAGGCCTGTAACCATGATTTTTTTTTTAAAAAAATCTGATTAATATTTAAAAACTATGATGAGCTTAGTTCAGCAACCTGAACTGTTGTCTTTGCTTTGATGGATAAAAATAAAATAAAAAATGAAATAAAAAATGAAATGGATAAAAATAAAAATTAAATTTCAAAAATTTAAATTTAAGTCCTGACCTGCAAGTGAAATTAACTGTACAGATATAAATAGTAAGTTAACAATTTGTTTACTAGGTTAATCAGCAGAACTTGTAAAATTTTAAATTATTTTATTATGATTTTATATATTTTTAGAATATCAGCTGTTAAACTTCATAAACTGTATGTGCGACTATGCGATAGTATCTTGAGTATAGCAAAATGCACATGCTTCTTGTACATTGCTGTGTGTGTTAGGTTTATTAAATTTTTGAGTAGGTTAAAATGTTTCAAACCAGTTTAATTTTTATTTTCCACTGTCACAAATTAATTATCATAACCTGAAACAAACCAAAATAAAAATCAAACTGGCAACATATACAGTCAAACAAACACACCTTAAATTGAGGTTTAAAAACAAGCTCTTTTGTTTCCCTGAGACCAACAGCAATCAATGGAATCTGGTGCTCAACACTCCTGTATTTAAAATTAAATATACCATGATTTTAGTTTGAGTACAAAGATTAGACATTGTAGAGCAACTGTGCATGCAGTTCATTTTAAAAATGAGAGGGTAATACAGTGGAACCCCGATATAACGATCTTCGATATAACGATATTCCCGATATAACGATGAATATGTTATGTCCCGGCAAAAGTAAAATATATGGGACGGAATCCCGATATAACGATTCCTCGATATAACGATGTAATTTTACTGCCCCCTTGGCATATCGTTATATCGGGGTTCCACTGTATATACATCAAGTGTATTATTAACAATCTTTAATATAAAAGCCAGTTTACACGTTACGATACCTCAGCCAGATTTGGCCCAGATTTGATAAGAAAATGAGTGCACAATTAAAAATCTGTTGCAGTGTCACAGACTTTTGAAATAGGGCCGATTTTCATCCTTTCAATTTGAATAGGCAAAAAAAAGCTGGTCGATGAAATGCAGCGTGTAAATTTTCTTGGGACAAATTCGGCAGATTAATCGTAACGTGTAAACGGGCCTTTAGTCACAGCTTAGAGGCAATCCAAACACACAAAGTCTATCTCCATGATAAGTTGGTTACGTACATCTAGGGAATTAATCACTTTACAGTAGCTGCGTCTTTGAAAATTATTGCTTGAAGTACCCTGGCTCTTTTCCAGGTACTATATGGTCAAGCTGTTCAACCACTCTACTCTAGTGTTATCATGAAGCAAAAAGTCATGTGTACAGTACATGTAGCTACGTTCTACTTGGCTCTATCCTGGAAAATTGAGTGTCTTGGAAAATTAAAACTCACTCCTTCCTTAATTTGTAGTGCATCACTCACCTATCAAACTGATAAACATCCAGGGTGCTGTTAATTCCTTCAAGTTCCTCCTTCAACAAATCCAGTTGTGAGTTAGCAAAACTTAACTCTGTCTTAGCAGCAAGCTTTGTTTTCCTGTCATTTGTTATCCTGCAACATATAGATTGCTTTTAATTTCTCAGTTATACATTCAATAACCCTTTTTTTTTTGTTTTTGGGAGATGGGGTGGCCTAATGGTTAGTGCGCTGGACTCCAGATTGAGCCGTCCGGGTTTAAGACATAGCTGCGGCACTGTGTTGTGTTCTTAAGCAAGACACTTTACTCTTATAGTGCCTCTCTCCACCCAGGTGTATAAATGGGTACCAGCGAATTTACTGCTCGGGGTAACCCGGTGATGGACTAGCATCCCATCCAGGGGGGAGAAGCAATACTCCTAGCTGCTTAATGCTACAGAAACCGGGGTTAGCTCCGGCTGTATGGGCCACTTGGCTTGACAGCAGGCTTAACCTTGATACATGTGATATTCTAGATTTTATTTAATAATTAGACTACGAGCCCGAGTTTTTTATGAGCGAATAGTCAACGAGGCGCAGCCGAGTGCGCCTCGTTGACTATCACTCATAGAAAATGAGGGTGAGTAGTCTTATTGTTTTAATTAGTAGAAACTCTAAAAGGACTGCAGTCCAAAAACCTACAATTTTACGTTCTTATAAGCCAAAAATTAATCTTTAAATGAGCAACGAGTGCGCGATCGTTTTCTATCAGCGATTATAGTTCACCACTAAATTTTCTCCGATTCTGATTGGTTTAAATTGAACACCTGATGCGATAGTGCCCGCGCGCCGGAGGGCACTATCAGCCCATTGTGCCCTCCCGAGCGCACCCGTGCCTTTTTTTGTAAACAAGCGTACCTGCAAACAAAAAAACCCAACCAAATTCACTGCATTTAGTGGGTTTCTCGTCTGGTTTTGTTTCGTTTGTTAAATTTCGGCATTCAATTGAGTTTTTTATCCCCAAAAGTAAAAATAATTCACGATGCTTGTTTTTGTATCTGCGCGCGGAAGAAAATTTAGTGGTGAACAATAAAGACAATAGAGTGTTTCTGTCTCGGAACTATCGGTCTGATAGTTGCCCCTTGGAAATTTTAAGTTCTTAAAACTAGCATATTTGCCCTCGAAGCTTCGCTTCTCGGGCTAATATTGTTTTAAGAACATCAAATTTTCGCGGGGCAACTATCAGCCGATAGTTCCTAGACAGAAACACTCTATTGTTAAAATAGAAAACAGTGGGAGAACCAATCAGATTCGCGGATTTTCAATAGAACACGGTTGAGTTTCTACTAACGCTTTTTATCACTGTCAATCTTTTAAAATGTAATTATCAGTGCTCAGATCAGATCCGAGCAAACAAAGATTCATTTGATTAGGTTGTATAAAAAAAAACTCTCTCAACTTGTAGAAGGAATCATTCTTCTTTATCAACAGACCGTGAAATATGAGTATTCAATTAATATATAATTACCCCCGGTATCGCAGAAAATTCTAGAGATGGCAAAGCTGCGTTCAAAATAAGCTTTTTATCGTCCATGCACGCCAGGGAAAAGTGAATTAACCCTAACTTAATTTTCTTGAAGATTAACCAAATGATTAAACTTTACCAACCTTAAGGCTTTCATTAAATTTTCTGCTCCGTCTCGTAACTTGGTCTGCTTAAATATTTTGTGATTTAAAACTTGTCTTTTGTGCTGTAGCTTCCATCGAGCGGACGTCTTCCGAGAGCCAAGCTCACTGTCATCCTAAAATAAAGTTGATACAACGTATGAATGAAAAGAAAGAAAAAAACAACTTTGTATACAATTGAATACGCTTCAACATGCTTGAATATTATTAAAAACCTAGCGACGACACGCTGAAAGCTCGTAAATTTATAAATCTTTTTATCGTGATAAAAGACGCAAATGAGCAAATATTTTTAATCATCACAAACTTGAAATTGGAGGGCTTCCTGCCGAAAGTCTCGATCACATAATTGATATTGGTCAAATTGCTCTGAATTAAAGCTTACATATCAATAAGAGCGCCGCTTCTCGAAATAAGAAAGTTTTAAGTTGTCGCTTACCACTTCAAGCGCTTTCCCACGGTCGTTCTTGAGGAGATCAGTTCCCGCTTCGCGCCGATTTTCCGCCATTTCAAGTTCAGTTGATACGGGAATCATGGCCGTCATCTTCTCCTTCGGTTACAGCTTGTAACAAACTTACAGAGTAAGATTTTCTTAAGCAAACACGTCAACTATATCGGTGGATTACTAAACGTCATTGTTTGTGGGTTTTTTTGTTTCCCACTGCATGTTTGTATTTCCGTTCAAATACCAACATCATGGAATCACTTTCATTTGCATGCAAAGCCGGCTCCAGTGAAGTGGGAACACGTGACCTCAACATTTTCGCAATGGTAGGCATGCAATGCGACCAAAATATCTTAGATTTCAGATTTTTTCAGATTTTTATTATTTCACACTATTTACAACAATTAAACAATATTAACACTATTTACAGAAAATGCATTAATTAAAATAAGGAAAATATAAAACTTGTTTTTTCTTATCCAGATCCTAACACTTGCAAAAATATTTCGGACGTAAGGACACTGTCAGGCGCATCACTTCAAAAACTCAAGAGCCTTAAGACGTATAGAAACTAAAAATAGAGGTCCAGTTTTGTTTAAAATTGCTATGCCAGTGAACTGGAGCTAGTGATAGTGTCTTGTTATACTATTGATTCCATCAAGAACTTTAAATCTCAACTTGAAAAAGTTAGGCTGAGTTTTCAAGTTCTGCTCTTGTGACCTGGTATACAGCTTAAAAAATAGCAGCTCCCCACTTCCTCCAACAACAATTTCTAGGCGCATTATGTGTATGAGCAAGAGTACTTCGCCAATTTTAGTACTTTTTAACTGAAAAGCAGAAAAATCCCCGTGACAGCGTCCCTTTAAAATTTTGGACGTTTTGTTTTAAATTTTTTAGTTTCAGACACATTTCATCTCAATTTGGACAAATTTCAGACACTTTGTACATGCAAACCTTAAACAGCTAAATCAAATTCATGCCTACGAAACACAAATTATCCTGAAAATGACACCAACGCGAAATTAGCTCAAATACTATCTAGCCGTTACATATCTTAAGCAGGAAATACTAATACTCTATTGCAGTTTTCAGTGAAATGCGAACTCTGAGATTCAAAATCCAACTAACCATTGCGTTTTTTTGCTGCAGTCAATCATAATTATGCTGACAGCCAACGAACTTTGAAAAACAGAAACAAACAAAATGCTAGAAAACTACCAATCACAACTGACAGACGTGACCTTTTGACCCGGTTGAAGTGAGCTTCTGTTTCCCGAGAGGTCGGCTAAGATGATTGACAGCAGCAAAAAAGGCAAACCGTTGGTTGATGATTGAATTTCAGAGTTCGCATTTCACTGAAAACCGCAAATAAATATTTCAGACGCTCCCAATTGCAGAATGTTTCTCTCAGAGGATGAAAATCAACAAGAGATAAGGTGTCTGTTCTCTCCAGTTTTTGGGGGGCTCTTTCTCTCCATACAAACTTGTCAGTAACACATTGAACACATGGCAGGAAGCAGGGAACTCTCAAACCCTCGGTTTCTCAAAACTCCCAATTTCTTGAATAAGTTTTCGTTTCCCTTGGATAGTACTTCTTTGTAATTTTACACCCTATTCCACGAGTGTCTTGATATCTCGAAGCAGGTTTTGTTTCTTCTGGAGGTTCGAGATAACAGGATTCTACTGTATTGAAAGAACACCCAGGGAAATTTTTTGTTCTAAAAAAAGCCCAGAATATAAGTTTTTTAGAGCTGTTGACTTGTATTCCTTGCAAAAAATTAATCCTTCTAAAATATAAATTCCAAACCAAAACCTCTAAGTAAACATTTTTTAATGCAAGGTTGTGACTTTCACATTTAGTTAAAATTAGAAAACGATTCTAAAAAAAATCCACAACTGCAGCAATTTTTAAACACTTTTTAATGAACTGTACATTTTCAGGAAGTTTTAACAAAAAGCAAGGGTGACATAAGGTTTCTCCTGCAAAGCATTTCCAGCATTTCACAGTTTTTGCTAGAATGCTATTAATAATTGTCCAAGAGCAGATTATGCTGTACAGTTAAGGCATTTCTTCACAATTACTTTAGAAAATAGTTTTCTTTGATTTTAATTTGTCCAATATTTTTGACAAGGATAAAAGACGTGTTGTGTGAAACAAATAATAATGTATTTATGTCCTCTTGATCAAGTTATGGCTTGAAGACAATGTTGAAACAATCGTATTGCTAACAGCAATAATGACGACGAGGACAATAAGGATGATGATGATGACTGTGTTGCCGACTGTCTTCTCACAACAGTACAGATGTTTATAACAGACTCTATTTTACATGTACAAAGTTATGGAAAATGTATTGCAGAATAAAATATGATCCAGATTACCTGCAGAAAAAAATTAAAAGAATTGTTTGTTAAATAAATTTGATATTGTTGAATTTCTTTAGACAACATTTCTACTAACCATCTGATCTCTAAATAAACATATTTACAAACTAATGTGTTATAGGCTGACAGATCTATTAGTTTAGCACAGATAATTACTATAGAAGATGCCCAGGGGGGGTACTTGCAGTATTCATGACGAGGGGGGGGGGGTCCGACGGAGCTTCATATTGCGAACCCCAAAAAAATACATGAGCCTGAAATTTTACACCCAAAAAAATACCTGACATCAAAATTTTCTACCCCAAAAAGTACAAAACCTAGCACCTCGATACTGATTTATTCAATCAAACAGACTAAAGACATAAAAAAATACATGACAGATCTCTTGGCCCAAAAAAATACCGAGGGTGTAAATTTTCAACCCAAAAAAATACGTTGGACCTCCCCGTCATGTATACTGCAAGTACCCCCCCTGGGAGAAGATGTAAATGTGGTGAGTGTGTGCGAGTGCGCAGTACAGACTGGACATCAGCTTAAAGTAAACTTTGTGAAAAGTCTATTAATACCATAAAGGGACCTAAAGTCAACTAAAAGATGCTTATAACTTCATGAATATTTTTACTTACCAAAAATAAAGCAAATGATGTCATAAAACCTTCTTTGGTTAGTTCCCACGGTCCACCATATTCTTCCTCATCAATCTTTTGAAAGTTTGTGAAGTATATATACAAAACACCAGCATTTACTAAAGCAAATCTAGAAAGACAAAGATATTGACTCATCGTTCAACATCATTTTCAAGACACTTCTAGCCTAAAACTTTTGCAACATACAAAAGACAAATTGCTTAATAACAGACAAATTGCTTGATGTGCCTGTTTCCCATTGTTTGCACTTCACACCTCCTGCTTTTTTTTTATAAACTTCTAGTTGACAGTCAACTACCTTAGTTACTGTTATTTACTTTTGTGGGAACTTAGTTTCGTGAAAAAGGAACAGGTATATTTTCGCGGGACTTAATTTTCACGATTTGGCCAAAAAATATGTAAAAAAAAAATCAAAAATAAATTTTTGCAGGTCTTTAATTTTGTAATTTTTTGAGAATCACAAAAATAATGAAAGTTAAGTCCCATGAAAATAAGTAACAATACGGTAAGTGTTTCACTTGCTCGCCAATGTAGCATGACCAGGGGCGAAAAAAAAAAAAAAACCGGGGGATCTAGGGGGATGGTGCAGGGGATGCACCCCCCTGAGATGAACTGCGGCTTTGTATTCGCTGTTAAAATTTGTTTACGTCACCAGTCAGTTATGCCATTCCTTAGTGGTGCACACCCTTCTAAGAAAAATCCTGGATCTGCACCCTCCCCTAGAAAATCCTGGATCTGCACCGGACAACAGTTTGCTTAAAACTACCGTAATGATTCGATTTAGCGCCCTCCTTCCAATAAGCGCCCCCTTTCGAATGTGTTTTTGTAAATAAGCGCCCCTATTCCAACAAGCGCCCCCATTCTTATAAGCGCCCCTATTCTAATAAGCGCCCCAATTGTGGATAAATGCCCCTACTGAAGTCACCATACCGTACATGTATATATTTACTGCTAAAATGAACAATTCTTTCAAAAGTAACTAAACTTTCAACAATTTTTTACTGTTACAGTTTCTGTTATTGTTAGTTATTTTAATATTTATTGAAGTTTTGTTGAGAACTTTTGGTTGTTTCTCAAAATATTAAATAAGCGCCCTGTCCCGAATAAGCGCCTTGTCTCAAATAAGCACCCTTCCTCGAGGTGCCAAAAGTAAATAAGCGCCCCGGGCGCTAAATCGAATCATTACGGTAACCACTTTTTGTTTAGATTATCTGTATAGTTATATACTTACAGTCCTATAGCAAGGATTCCTTTCAAAGGCAGCACACCCCAAACAATGCCTAAAATAATTGCTAAAACTTGTCTAAACCAGTATATTACATCAAGGAACTCATCCTAGGGAAAGAGAAGGAAAGAGTAGTAATTATAAATTATTGTAAAACGACGGTTAATGTGTAAAAGGTAGAAGTTACGCTTAATTCTCCTAACTTTATACTCACGTAGGACAATCTGCTGACGATATTGTGTGACAGTTTGTAACATTCTGTATTTTTAGCTTACTTTTAGTTTTTGTTAATGTCTTGTTTTCGGGAGTATTTCTTTTATATAGGGTCTACCTCTTAATCTCCCGTTTAAGAGTGTTTTTTGTAATTTCTTTTTAATACTTTGAATAAACGTTTGTGTCTGTATTTAGAATTAATAGATATGATTCCATTGGTCTGAGGACTAACAAGTTTAAACTGAAAAATTCAACAGAGATCCTTTTCAACGAGCAATAATTTGCTGAAGTCGAAAGTTGAGGCAAATAATTGATCTGCTTAAATAACTGATCTTACTCAAACTCGTCCAGTAATTGATCAATTTTTGGTCCCTATTTTATGTTTTCAATCTAAAATTTAAATCCAAACTAACTGTGTAATTACCTTATCTTCCCAGTTCGAATTTGTCTTAAAAGCTTTCTTCACTATCGCAGACACTGATCCATTTGCTACAGCGTCATCTTTCGGAGATTTCTTCAACTTTTGTACAGACATGTCACGCTAAAAATAGGTATTATTTGAAGAATATTAAACGTAAATTCTCGCACATGTATTTCTCGTAGTTTTCTCGTGAAATTTTTTTGTCCACGAAAAATACCGCTGACCACTGAAAGATATCCCACAATGCACCTGGTTCTTCCTCTTCTCGTCCTCTTTCCTTGCGTTGTGGTGAAGTTTTGGTTGTAAGGTCAGTGTTGAGAAACAATCCGTCGATTTCTCAGGCATCGTTTTATTCCATCCGAAATTATTGAGCTACTTTGGTATTTTGATAAATTGTTCGTTGAACCAGTGACTTATTTTATTAAAATACTTTGGTAGTATAGTTTTAAGCACCCTTTACCCTTAGACGATACTATGGCATTTATTATTTTTTGTTGAAAAAAGGAAGATGTCTAAAGCTGCTCTTTTTAGCTAAAGCCATTGGAAATTAATTTTATCGCCATTTTGAAACGTTCACCTTCCACGTTTATGAATGAAGTCGATGTTTTTGCTAATCACTGTTGTCTTTGAGTTATTCGTGTTTTGTTGGCCGTACTATGTAAGGTCTAACATGGGAGCCATGTTGAATTGCAGCTTTATGTACAGAAACAGAAATTTGCAAAGCATCTTGGTGGTTATTTTTCTTGTTATGAATTACCACGTTTTATATTATTTCCAAAAATCACCATAGTTTGACAACATCGCGCTTTCTGTAGTACGCAGAGTACTCGTGTGCTCACGTGTTTATGTATGTAAACTTGTACATTATTGTAACCATCTCAAAGCATTGAAGGGAGTGAGCCTTTGGGATGGCTAAAGTGCAGACTATTCCACAATGTGTGCATTTGACTGAGCAAGAATTGTCCCTGTTGTTTACATCTTGTTATGTTCTATATAATCCAGATGCAAGCAAATTAGGTGACCCACAACTGGGGTATTCTGCACTTGATGTATTTTGGGTCAAAATTTTTATTTGTTCAAAATTATACAACTTTTTAGTATGCGTGAGCCATAGAGAAGAGATTTTTGTTGGCTGGCAAAAGCATTTTGACCTACAATTTGAACCCTGGAGTGAAATGTTCATGCACAAGCAATGGCGATATTTACTTACAGGGTCCGAAATTGCGCCTTCCTGGTCGCCAATGCGACTAAATATTGAGAGCTGGCGACCAGAATTTCACAACTGATCGCCCACTGGCGACTAAGTTGCTTTGTAAGAGTATTCAGAGAAATTGATTAAAAATAAAATTCGGAGCCGTTTTTTAACAATTTATTGACTCACTTTTTATCTTAGTGATGTCCTTGAGATAACACTGAAGTAAATTTCTCGCTACATAATGTATAAACTCCCCAACAGCTCAGCCAACAGCTGCGATCAACACGATTCGAACATTGCAAGCCGCCATGTTGTTTTCCTCAGCAGTTTTCCCCATGACACTATTGCGGGCGCGCCCAGACATGTGCTTTCTTTCGCATGCAATGGTCCATGCAATGAATATTCATTCTGGCGATGTCATGTCCGCGGACACGCTGAAATATTTCCGTCATTTACTTGAAACTGGTAAGGCTACAGATGCAAAAAACTTTGTGGAAGATTTAGATATTTCCAATTACATGCCAGGCTACTAAGCTACGACGTTCCACGAACGCAACACGTTCTTGTTGTCACTGTGTTGAATGAAAAACTACCTGTCGAAATATGTCAGAAAGTTGGTGGAAATGATGTTTTTTTATATTATTAAAGAGCGGAATGTTTGGGTAAGACTGTAAAGTATTTTCCGTTTAAATGTTAGAGAGTTAACATTCGATAAAGAAGACTTTTTAAGACTCTACTTATAGGCGGGTACAGCATTTCTTTGAGTGATTGTCATCGTTGTTTTGTGGTATAAGTAAGCTGTTTTTGAGCATATGAATGGCCAAAAATACACAAGAAGAACAAGTGTTTCGTCTTTTAAGTGTAAAAGGAAAGTCAATCGAAAAACATTGGCGACCAGAAGTTGCCATCTGGCGACTAAAACTTTCGGTCCGGTCGCCAGGTGGCGCCGATGTAAAAAATTTAATTTCGGACCCTGACTTATCAGCCAAATAATGCAGATTCATAATCAAATGTGATTAGAACCATGGGCCCTTAGGCCTCTTTACATGAGAGTTTTCGTCCTGGGATGAATTCATCTCGGTGTCTGGTCATTTTCTTGTTGCTGTCTACATGATTTTGTCCCGGGATGATTTCATCCCTGTCCTGAGCACCGGGATATAACGTGACTAAAAATGCCATGTAAATAGTCTTCCAGGATGAAATGTAATGTAATGTAAGCACTATGTCCCGGCATCCCAGGATAAACACACTCATGTAAAATGAATTTTTTTTTTTATTCCGGGATGAAACTCATCTCAGCTCTCATGTAAAGAGGCCCTTAGAGACGTACCGTATTTATTCTGTTATAAGGCGCACTCGGTTATAAGACGCACCCCAAACTTGGCAACTTTGTCATGCCAAGTTTCCAAACTGAAAATTTTCCAAAAACACTCGGTTATAAGACGCACCATGAGTTGTAGAGTTGAAAGATTCGGTTATCAATTTAAGGACAGTTCTTCTTACAGAATTTGAATGATTGAATGTTGTTCATACTCCTTGGCACAATCTTCCAGTGAAAAGGTAACATTTCTTGCTGAAAAAGACGTAAATCCACTTGAGCAAAACATATTTCCATCGTTCATGCTTCGAATTTAGCTGCTTAGTAACCTGCTAAGTTTCCAGTAACCACCGAGTTTGTAGCTTGGTTCCCAAGCATGCTTCGTATCGCTTCGTATTTGTTTATCGAGTGGTTTTGAATGATTCTCAAGCTTTTTTGGTGTTTTCCCTGTCTTCTAAAATCATTTCCAACATTCCAGGCTTAGAAAGGTTTGTTTCAAATGAGTATGCTTGATTTTCTTTGTCTGTTTCAACAAAATACTGGCATAGACACGCGTTGCTAAAACTTGTTTATACTTGACAATAAACTTTACATTGAAACTTGCTGTTTCTTATATCTGTTTTCTTGTTCTAAAAGTCAGTGACCAACATTAAGTGTTTTCATTTTTCTTGTTTTATTTGTAAGTTCCGGTACAATGGTGGTCATAAGGCTGCATTCATTATGTATCCTACAGGGGGGGCAGAGGATTTTAGGGGGGTTCTCAAATTTTTAGAGCAAAAAAAGGGGGGATATGAAAATTGTTTAATATCTCCTGGGGGGATGCTTATTTTTTGTAAGATTCTGTCTAGCTTTTGTAATAGTTGTAAAAAGTGAAAAAAGAAATGATAAGTACAGCAGCTTCTTTCAAGGATTTTAGGCAACAAGGGTACCTCTATTACCGTATTTATTCGATTAAGCGCCTAACCTCGAATAAGCGCCCACCTGGAATAAGCGCCCACCCTGAAGGCAGAAAAAGTTAATAAGCGCCCACCTCCTCCCCCCTAAAAAAGGATAGGTGGTACATGTATGTACCCAATGAGATTGAAATTGACAAAGTACTACTAACTTAAAAAGAGTTTCCCTTGTTTTCTTAGTATTTTACAGGAACGTTCAACGAACACTTATAATTCTGCTTTGGTACATCTTCAAATTTTGTTGTTATTTGTTGTTTCATTGCAAAATAAACTTACTATTTACTGAAAAATAGTGAAAATTTTATAAGCGCCCAGCCTCGAATAAGCGCCGACCTCGAATGAAGCAATGAACGCCCACTCTCAAGGTCCAAAAATTTCAGGGCGCTTAATGGAATAAATACGGTATTCTGAGAGACTATAGTACCTATTTTGAAGTTTTTTAAGTAGTGTGCCTAGCCTGTAGATGTAATGTTTCGATACAGTATAGAAAGTAAAACATCTAAAATGGAACCATTTAATGCAACCTCAGAAAAATGATAAGATAAGGAGAATAATGGCACATGTCGCACTTGAGAGGAGTGATGCTGAAAACGAGGGTGAAAAGGATGGCAACAGCGGAGATGAATCCGTGTATAAGTGTGATAGTGAGAGTGATGATGATGATGAGGTTGTTGCTTTTGTCAACGAGAGTGACAGTTAAATCCAGGTTCCTGTCAATACTTCTGGTAGTACTCGTACACGAGCTGGCAGGCTATCTATACCTAATTCGCGCTACTTACTGGCTGGTATAGGCATTACATAAACAGTCCAAGCTCTCTCAATGTTCTTATTAAACATGTACATATCTTGAAATTTCAAACATATGTAGTGTACTATTATACAGATATTTATTTTGATATTTCTTGAGAGGGAGGAGGGGGGGGGGTATTCTTTTTTCGGCTGATTGCTTAGGGGGATTATGAAAATTTCTATAGACCTTGGGGGGGATATAAAAAAATGAGCTGCTGAAAAAAAAAATCCTCTGCCCCCCCCTGTAGCATACATAATGAATGCAGCCTAAGATTTTGTTGGGCGAAAATACTCGGCTATAAGACGCACCCCAATTTTGGCATAAACTTTCCACAGAAAAACAGATTTTCCTTGAAAAAACCGTGCGCCTTATAACCGAATAAATACAGTATCTATTGCACTTTATACCATGCCATAGAAAATACAGCCAATCAGAATACAGGAAAGCCGTTGTATATTCGACGGTATTCAACCCAACCTTCCCATAGTGCGCTGCGACTGTATTCTCGACGAATTTTAGTAAGCGTATTTTCTATGGCATGGTATAAAATAGTTACACAACACTTTCTCGTGGTATACTATGGAATATCCCACTTGTCACTTGCATTTTCTTGGCATACACACTCGCCTAAAGGCTCGTGTGTATACCGAGAAAATACAAGTGACTCGTGGGATATTCCATAGTATACCACTCGAAAGCGTTGCATAACTAGTATTTACCTAATCTGTATATATATGTTTCACATAATAACTTTTTGCTCTGTGCTGCTGGTACTTGTAGGTTTAAAGCCGCAGCCACTCCACCATGGCTCCCAAACACAACAACATGATACATAACAACCACTTCCACAAGCAGTGGCAGAACTATGTGAGGACATGGTTTGATCAGCCTGGTCGTAAGAAGCGCAGGCGTGTTGCTCGCACTAAGAGGGCTCTGCAGGTTGCACCCCGACCAGTTGCCGGTGCTCTTCGACCAATTGTACGCTGTCCTACTTTTAAATACAACACCAAGATCAGGGCTGGACGAGGCTTTACATTAGAGGAACTGAAGGTTGGTTTTTGCATGGTGCTTAACTGGCAAACAAAGCATTATTTGACTTCTCACTTAGAGGATTGAGCTGCCTGAAGTTGTAATTGCAGTAGAATCCCGATTTTTCAAACCCTTGGTTTCTTGAAACTCCCGATTTCTCAAACCAATTTCGTTTTCCTTGGATAGTACTTCTCTGTAATTTTATCCCTGTTTTCTCGAACCTCCCAATTCTCAAAGCAATTTTTTTCTCCTGGAGGTTCAAGAAATCGGGATTCTACTGTAAAATATAAATGTACATGTGCCTTTAAAAAGTTTCATGTATCTTTTTTAAAACAAGTGTAGGCTGCAAAGTCACTGACCTTATGTTTGTTAGGGCATTTAAAATATTGGTCTTGCATTTGCAAACTTTGGCAGAGCAATGCCTTACCATTACTTGCATTATATTGCCATTAAATAAACAAGAATGGAATCATTTTACCTTGAAGCATCTTGACCAAAATGAAAAGATTTAAAATTCCTTGTGACTAAAAAGGTTAATACTTAAATGTTTTAATTATTCTTATTTCAGGCCGCAGGCATCTCACGAAAAGTTGCCCCAACCATTGGAATTTCTGTTGACCACAGGAGAAAAAACAGGTCAGCAGAATCCCTTCAGGCTAATGTTCAAAGACTGAAGGAGTACAAGAGCAAGTTGATTGTCTTCCCAAGGAAGGCAAGCAAGCCCAAGCAGGGAGACAGTGAGGTAATGTAAAAAGAAATACCAGTCCTTTTTTTTGCATGCTGTCATTATAGTTAATAGAGGGAAATGGTTAGGAAGCCCGTCAAATAACAAAGGAGCATACAAGGAGGCCAAGATTTATGTTGGAAGGTCCACAACCCTGCACGTCTTTTTTTTTTGCGCCATACACTGTGCATGAATTACGTAATCATAATGTTTCTATTGGCTAGTTGCATGAACATGCCTAACTACCTATTGTGTTTAGTCAGGTTTTGTGCAGGGTCAACCCCCAAAATAGTGAACAAAAACATACAACAAAGAACTTGGCTGGGCTTCCTGACCATTTCCCAGCAACTTTTATTTGAGTGTCATAAAACCGAAACCAAGGCAACAGACCATTTCCAAGTTGTCTTTTCGCCTTAGTGTTAAAACGGGTCTTTTTGCGAAACCATTCATATGAAAATTTCTTTTACTTGAACATTCATTTTCAAGCAAAAGAAACTTATTTTTATATGAGAAGTTTTGCACAGGGACTGGTTTTCAAAACAGAAAAATGGCCTATTACAACAGGCCAATCAAGAAATGTAATAATAACGTGAAACAGTGGCAACATAGATTTCAGGATTTAGATTTAATTTTGTGAAGATGAGAATATTCGTCTGAGTGTTCACTCTGTTTGTCCCAAATTTCAGTCTGCTGAGCTGGCCAATGCTGTACAACTCCAGGGTGCTGTTATGCCCATCCAACAGTCACGTCTGCCCATCAAGGCTCGCAAGATCACAGATGAGGAAAAGAATACTAGTGTATTCCGTAGCATGCGTATCGCCCGTGCTAATGCCAGGTTGATTGGCATCCGAGAGAAGAGAGCCAAAGAGAAGGCTGAGCAAGATGCTCTTAAGAAAAAGTAATCTGTGAATAAATGTTGAAATTCATTTGTTGCAAATCTGTGTTTTTATTCAAAATTTCTAACTGCTGTCCTGATTTGATTTAGTCCCCTCCCTCAATCTGGTTGGCATCTACCTTGTTACTTATTTTAGTGGGACTTAGTTTTTGTGATTTCTGCCATTATAAAGATCTGCAAAAACGCATCTCTAATGTTCTAATGTATGTAATAAAATTTTGTGCAAAGAAAAGTATCAGTAAGGTACTTCCCTTCCCCATCTTTATACGTGGCGTGTAACAGCAGGCTTTTAGCCAGGATTTAAAAAGTGGGAGTCCAAAATTTACTGACTTTGCCCCCATAGGAGGGCCTGAGGAGCGTGCAAAGGTACCCAAATATTTCCAAATTTGCTTAAAAAAACTCAATACAGTTATTCATATTAATTTCATCTGAAAAGTGGCCGTCCATAGGACTTCTAGACTCCCACCTGGCTAAAAGCCTGTGTAACAGTCAACACTGCCCTGGCCCATCTACATACCGGTAGGTGGTGGGTCGAAGTCACCCCAATCCCATCTATACAGGTGGCAGGTAGCAGTCAACACCCCCTGCCCCAACTATATAAGCGAGGGGTAGCAGATAGGACTCCCTGTCTATATATTAGGATCCCTTAACCTACGTATATAGGGATGGGCAAGCATTTCCTGGAAAATAATAAATGAAAAATTAAGTCTCAATGAAGATATGTAAGTTTTATTTTATGCATCACCATGTTACAGCACTACATAAATAATTACGTTTGACCCTGTCTCTGGGCCAGCTGTAAGTTTTTACAATTCTAAAACTTAACAGTGACTTGGTAAACAACAGCGAAAGATTGTCTGGAACATTAAAATGTAGAAAAACAACTATTGACTACAGAGGTTTAGTTCTGTCCTGATCAACTGTTTCAGCGTGTTGAGGTGAAAAGGAACAAAAACTTTCAAAAATTAACAAAATCCTATACAAAAATCTAGTTTAGAAAGTGCATCCCCTACACAGGGCACAGAGGAGTCAAGTGTGTCCGCATTGTCTGGCAGGATCCTATTCTGACAATGGTCGCCTGGGGTGAAAATATCGTCGCCTGAAGGGGTTTTTTTCGGAAAGCGAAAACATTGCTGTCTGCGGATGTCGCATGAGGGTACGAATACGATATCATCAGACAATCTGTAAACAAGTATCGCATGACGGCGCTGTATCACGTACGCTTACACGATCGCTTTGAAGGTCGTTTTGCATGGTAGAGATTTTGAATTATGGAAAAACTTGACTCCTCTGTGCCCTGTGTCCCCTACAAGTCAATAACTTTCCTGTTACCCTAATAATCAATTCAGGTTTCATTTGACAAACAACTACTGAAATTGTCAAGGGTGCTGTGATAGGTTTCAGTCTTTTACTCTGTGTGCACTAGTTGTGGAAGTATGATGCAGGGTTGTCGCTAAGGGCAGGCTGCCAGCTACATTTCACCGGCTGAAAGAGACCTTAAATCTGGCTAAAATTTCACATGAAAATAAAGACTTAGTGTTTTGTTAACTACACCCTGATGCTAGATCATCTACTATATATGTATTGCAGACCTATGACACTAGATAAATAAATCTAAAAACTTATTCCTCCTGCCTCTTCTGAACCCCAGGGGGTGTACTCCAGCTTGTTAATGACGGGGATGATCGAAGGATTTTTTTGGGTTTGAAATTTTCGATTCCGGGATTTTTTTGGGTTGGAAAATTTGGCAAGTATTTCTTTGGGTGACTTGATTTAGATAGGGGATTTTTTTGGGTATTAAAAACGAACTTAAGTGGCTTGGCACCCGGGGGGGGGGGGGGGGGGCACTCCCCTATATGGCCTATACGGGGACGTGCCGCTGGATAGGGTATGGTTTTTGACTCCTCCGGTCCTGAAAAGGGTATATAATTTCAAGCTCCTCTGTCCTAAACAGGGTCTGAAGCTGTCCTAGACAGGGTATGGATGCAAGACTGTCGTCCATGTATTTACATTGTTTTCGCTTTCGCTTCAATAAAAAGCATTATTTTATTTGGTGGGATCGGTGTTTTCGCATTTCAATGCGTCAAACATTGCGTACTGGACGTAATCACAATAAAGCATAAATGATTGTTGATGCTGTCCTTTGTCCTAAATAGGGTCTTAAAATAGGGGGTGTTGTCCTACACAGGGTAGGTATTTTAAGTTTTTATTGTCCTAAACAGGGTCAGGGTTTCAAACCCCCAGCGGCACCCCTATACCTAAACTTAGGTCAAGTGCCCACCCCGGGCTTGGCGCGGCCTTGACGTTTTTATGATATGATGAATAAACAAAAAGAGCGTTCTTTGTGTTATGTCATTGCCCCTCCTGGCAATTTTGGGGTAATTTGACAAGGAATTTTTTGGGGGGGTTATTTTTGGTCCAGGGATTTTTTTGGGTAATGTCGGAAGACTTATGGATTTTTTTGGGGTCCTGAGTTTTGCCTCCATTCGATCATCCCCGTCATTTACAAGCCGGAGTACCCCCCACCCCCCCCCCCCTGGGTTCTGAACACTAATGTGGCTACAATATTGTATATACAAACTGGGGTAGAGTTCTTTTAGACCAGTAGTAGCCTGTTCCAGGCGTTCAGTTACTCAACGCCTGGAACAGGCTAGACCAGTAGATGTATCGTGCACATTGAAACACCAACACTTCTCCATGTATATAAATACATTAAGTTTCTTTAATAGAGCCCGAGTTGAGCTGTTGTACTTCTGCGGCGAACCTCTGAACCTCTCACTGTAAAGGGTCATTCTAGAAAAATTTCAATAAGAGTACCAAGTAAAGATTGTTGTACAATTTAGAGCAAAATCCTTTCCGTGTCTCAAATAAAACATTTTCACACATAAATTTCTAGACATGAGAAAAGTTTGAAAAGCACTGCCATACTACACAACTGCTGCCAAGGTGTGCCAATTCCTGATTCCCTCTATGGTGTGCGCCTGCAGGGAATCATGGTAACTCTTTTCATCAAACCATGCGTGAGGTTGCACGAGCCTTTGCAGTGAGGAAAACCACTACCATGATTCCCTGCAGGCGCGCGCCATAGAGGGAATCAGGCTTTCATACACCGATACGAGTGTAATTTTACAGACTATTCAGCATAATTTATGTACATGACATCTGAGGTGGGGGATATGTCCTTGGTGTGGTCAGGCCTAATGAATGTATGTGTATTAAGAAAATGTTTTTGTGTGTTTCTCAAAAAAAGTGGATTGTTATTGTGATTCCCCTATGAAATGCCTAATTGCAGTTGGTAAATGACTTGAAGTACCAGAAATTGCTTGAAGTACCATCAAAATCTATTCTTGTTGTCGATTTTAGCACAATATCTGAACTGGGACTTGGAACATTTTTTAACCTAAAATAAGCAGATCAAAGCCAGCTTTAACGTCAATCTGTCTTTGGTTTTGAACTGGGATCAACTTCCTCCTCAACTTCTCTCAGTTCTCTTTCTTCATAGTCACCATCATCTTCCATATCCTCAACTCCTTCATCACCAATGTCATCCAAATCTTCCTCCTCAGGGCCAGGGTCAGCAATACACAGCATATAAATTATAAATGTAAACACAAGTAGGGGAAAGCCAAACATGAGCAAAGCAGCAATGGGCTGAGTGGTCCAGATATCCTGTGCATAAGAAAAAGAGTCATTAATGGCCATCAGAAAGCAGATCTTGTTGATCCCTAGCTTGTGTAGTTATTTTAGCGCGTTTGCAATCGCAAGGCCATGCAAAGAAAAATCAATTTTTTTCCTCGCGTGGCCCCCTCGTGCCTTTTCACGTTTCCCATACGCATGCTCCAAACTACGGCGCCTGCTACACAGGCTAGTTGATCCCCCCCCCCCCCCCCTCAGAGGTTCTAAGCTGTGGCAAAGAGCATTCCAGAAGCTTCCACAAACTACATATTGTGTAGTCAAGGGAAATACTACTTACTTTAGCTTTACCCTGAGATACAAGTACTTCCCTTTGTACTACTGCAGGGTTTGTTATTGGGAAGCGATTGGATAAAAGAATAGAGGATTTTCCTATGTAATAACCAACTTTGCACGTTCTGTAAGTCAGAAATCCACTAAGTTATTAATTGATATTGGCCGATATTGGGGATGTAGGTTGATACTAATTTATAACTTTAAGGTAAATCAGTATTGTAATGAGCGAGAAAACAAAATAACGTGATCATTTAAATTATTTCGGAAAATATAAATTGACTTACATAAATTGATTTCAAAAGTTCCCAAATTCCCTGCAACAAAAGAAAGCAACAGACAAAAACAGTTAATATTACCAAAAGATACACAATAAAGGAGGATCAACATTTCAAGATTTACGACAAATAATTATATGAACCATGGCTTACCCTGTAAAGTCTTTGGAAGTACGAGTCTCCGCCGTATCCCTAAAAGATTAAAAAAGAAATAAAAAACATTCTAAAGATGTCTACCATTCAGTTCTGCCAGTAAACTCCCTGTCATGTAAAACAGCGAGGCCTGTAAAAAGCGAAGCATGCGAGTGACATCACGACTCAGACAAGACTCAGACAAACAAACCGAAATGGCGGACGATTTTCCTAAAACACTTTCTAAAACAGTCAGTGTTCCTAAGACGCTTTCATAAAACGAAAACTTCGCCTAGTTTTCTTCTATTTCTCTCAGAACACGCTGATGTTCTCTGAGCCTTTTGGGGGTTATATTCATTTGCATTCTATTTTTAGATCTTGTGCGCTTCGCTATTATGGATGCTGATCATAACAATATGTAAATGTAGTGCCTGTAGCTGTATTAAACAGTTTCTTGAGTAGAGTGCTTTGCAGCAAAATCATTTTTTGTGCTGTAGATTCACAGCCCTGGCATCTTTGTAAAAGTTATAAAGTCTACCACACAACTCTTATTGCTTTTGTAAGTTTCTTTGCGGCAGAGTTTCCATTGTTTTTCATCTTTTTTCTCAGCTAACTGTTACCTTTGCTCGACCTTCCAACACATCCTGAAGGAAAGATGTGAGCTGTTGTTCTGTAAGCTCCTCTTTAATCTCCGAGTACTGCTTCAAGTAATACACATGATTTGTAGTGTTGTATGCCATCAGAAATGGTGCTGTGAGTGAGCTGGAAGTGAAGAAAATCTCTGTATCATTGATTTCTCGAACCTCCAGGGGAAAGGAAAATTGTATCGAGAAATCAGGAGGTTCATGAAATCGGGGGTTTAAGTTTTTTTTTTTATTTTTTTTTTCATTTTTATTTTTTATTTTTTAGGGTTTAAGTAATTAATCACAGGCATACTATCCAAGGGATAGGAGGACTGTCGAAAGGGAGCTGAAAGAGGATGGTTTAAGAACATAAGCAGCAGCAGCTAATTGGTTGCAGAGGACAGAACAGCCTGGATCCAAGGGGAATGAAAATTGGTTTGAGAGACCTCCACTTCTGTTAATAGTTTTTAACTACGCCATTTTTAGTAATTTTAAGTCAGCTTTTGAATGATGATAGCCAAATTGTCAAGGCCCAGTTTGTGTCATCAGCCAGAGCCTTGGTACTTTTGGTGTGATGTGAGTTCTAACTGAATGGAAGCTGCTAATTTAAAATGTGTTACCTCATCATTATATTTGTTGCTATGGTATCTCCCAGCATCCAACCAAATTGGAAGTACCTGAAATAGGTTTTAAATAACACTTCTGTAAAAATTAGAAATTTAAAATATCAATGTTTAGACTTTACTACAGCTTGCAATGCAATAAAGATGATGTTGCTGAATCCCGACCCAGTGCATTTGCTAAACTTTCAACTGAAGATTTACACTGTTAGTTATGACAGCACAACTTTGTACTTGCCTGTGAAACCTTTCCCTTTCATTTACTGCCACACTTTTAACAACTTTGCTAACCCTAACAATTGGAAGACAACGTTAGTCAAAATAATAGTTGTTTAACGTCGCATTTAACAGCTGAAATTTTAAGCTGCAATAAACCATATTTCTAGGGTTAATCTTTTCAATGAAACAACATGATGAGAGGTAGAAGAACACAAAAAAAGTGTGATGTGAAAGTTAACCAATCATGTTACAGCGCACTATACACCCAGGGGTAGACTGTGTAAGAAACCAAAGATTCTTGACTTGTGAAAGGTGTGGGTACCCTGTAGTGACATGTGAATATCGCAGCTGTTTGCTGTGTTCCTAGTTGTAAAACATGCAGGTCGAAAGCTGTGAAAACAAAGATTGTTATAAGCTGTGAAGCCGTGATTTAAGACGATGAGTTTACTAGAACAAATCGTAAACACAGCAGATTTCAGAAAAAAACGAATTTATTCTGGATTCCAATTCCACTGGAGGTGTGAGTTGAAAGGTGTTGTTTACCAAAAATATAGCTACTTACTACCTTTGAGATGTTAAAGATCACAAAAAAGATGCAATGTGACAGCTCACCAATCGTAAACATGGCAGATAATAAAGAAAGTAGTCATATACCTTTCATTGATTTTCTTTTTGCTTTTCTGCTCAGCAAATACAACAAGTAACATGACTTTACCTTGCAAAGAAATCACCAGGCAATATTAAAATGAGACTTCTAAATAGGAAATAAGTAAGTACCGTACAAGGTAATTAAGCAATTATTGGATGAGGTTGAGCATGATATCATGAATTATCAAAACCAAGGTCTGTGTTATCTGCCGAAGCTGAGGATAACACAGACACGAAGTTTTGATAATTCAAGTTATCATGCGAAAACCGAATTCAATAACTGTTTTATTATTATCATACGTTTTCAAACAATTTGCCATCACTTTTTCTAGCGCCGGCTTAAAACTTTGTCAGAACATTGGCCAAAGGGGTTTTATCTTGTGGTTCCTCCAGGTTCTTCTCCCTTAAATAATCATTCAGAATTTGTTGTTCTCTTGGTGTTTTTAGAATCTTTACTCTGGATTGGAAACGGAGGCAAATTGCTCAGTCATACTTTTCAAAAGTTTGACAGCACTACACGGACGAAGGGCTTGGAAACTAGGCAGACTTTGAACTTGACATGATAACCCAATATCTGCTGCCGATATTGGGTTATCATGTCAAGTTCACATGCTACTGAATATTGACTGAATGCTCTCAACCAATCACATGTTTCAAAGTAATTCTAATGTATAATAAAGTATGTAAAGGTAGGTGTTTTAAAATTAATAGTTTCCCACAAATTATTGGGAATTTCAAGTAAAAAAATGTTGTAATATATTATGTATTACCGGTAAGTACTGATTAACTCTCATGTTCTATTAGTATTAATAACACAAAACTTATAGCTTCACCAAGTTATTCTAAAACGCCATTGAATCTAAAACATTCATTAATTTGTTCTTGAAATTTGAATCCATTTGGATTATTTTTTTACTAGAAGACATTGACTTACTAATAAATCTGACATAATTTAGCTACTTAACTTACCAGTTTCAGAGATATCATGAAAATTGGACCTTGTGACATGAACAAATGCTTCAAATCTTTCACTATTTACCCATTCAGATACACTCTGTTCACTAACATCCTCTGGAACTTAACAGAAAAAAACAACAGAAAATCAATAATAATAAACAAAGTCTGCACTCGAGTAAAAAAGGCTCATTGATCACTGACTGCTGCGGCAGCTTATACCAGTTTTCATTACAATCATGGGGTAAGTAGAACTACTGTGACCCATCCCCTCCCCCCTCTTTGAATAATGCGATACTGGTCCATTGCAGCTGACAAGGGTCTTATTATAGTGGGTCGTTCAGTCCGCAGACCACCATATTTTTTTCTTCCTAGATCGCAAATTTCTTTAATTTATTTTCTCCTAAAGGCCAAGACCGTCATTAGTTTCATGACCATAGACCACCAGATAATAAGAAAGAGTATGCCTGCAGACCGATGCTCAAAATTGGCTTAATATGCCAGACTGCCAGAGTATAGTCCCGGGGGGGGGGGGGGGGTACCTATAATGGCCTATACGGTGAGGTGTATATAAAAGGGTAGGGATTTCACAAGTTTAGGTATATGAAAGGATAGGGAAATCTGCCATAATGATATTTTTAAAGGCCTTTACATTAAATACTTCGAGCAGAAGCAACTTTTGGCTATATTGTCTTAATTTATTAAGCGCTACATAAAAATGACAAGAAAACTTCACGTTTAGGTAAATGTGATGTCGTGTAGGTATATGAAAGGGGTGCCTCTTTGCAATAAAAGGTATACAAAAGGGGTATCTTTTCTATCAAAATGGTATGTAAAAAGGTAAGGGGTTGGATCTCTGGGCGGAGCCTCCCCGTACAAAACTTTTTGATACCCCCCCCCCCCCGGGAGTATAGTAGACCTTGCTAACCCTAAATATTAATTATGTAGGGTTGGTTTAGCTAACAAATGCGGGTACTCCTAGGTGGAATGAGGCAGGCTAATATATAGCATCTTGCCTATGAACACTTAATGACTCTGGTCAATGCAACTGCTAGATCTGGAGTCCAATGCATGAACTAGTGGGCCAGTGGGCTAACCAAATATTGTGCTTCAAGTAATTTTAATGCATTTAAAGCTATTTCAATGCAATGCACTCTGATACAAGCAGAGCTATATTGTGGCTTGTAATTTATTTCATAATTTCCTAACCTTAAAGTGACATTACAAATAACACCAAAAATGCTATGAACCTAAAAACAAAATGAAAATACAGACTGCCACATACCTTGAAATGGGAAAATGGAATCATCTTTTGAAACTACAATGGTTGGTGTTTTTACTTGAACATCCTTTAAATAAACAGAAAAATTATAAGGCTTACTCTGACTTAGACTACCGGTATGCTACGGAGTAAATTATTATCGCACACTGAAACTTCTCAAGGCCAAGACTTGCATAACTGTATAGTATTTGGTAATGGTAATTATATACCAAACAAGTGAATAGTGCTTTTTGTGCGCGCTGGTTGGTTAACTCAGAGGTGATTAGCAAAGTACTATTCACCTCCGAGCAGCTAAAGAAAAACAAACTGCCTTCGCACATCGCTTTTTTTATCAAAAGTGATGTTTTGGTCCGCTAGTTATTCAACTTATGTGGTATATACTAAAACAATTATTCATCTCGGTGTCGGTGAATGTGGTGGATATTTACCTTGGCGCTTCGCGGCTCGGTAAATATCCACCACCCCCCAAAAAAACCCCAAAAACCCACCAGATAATTTTAACTATTCACCTCCACTTCGGTGAATAACTGTTAATTAGACTAAGTGGAGTTTACAATTCATGGTGTATCTGAGTGAGTCATTATAAAATTACGAGCATGAATCTTACTTCCTGAATTGTACAACACAAGGTCCAATCAAATAATCGTATCAACAACAAAAGTTATTTCTGTTAAAAAATTATTTATTATATTTTCTGGGTGCTTATTAATTCTACATGAACCTCAAACAGACTAAGAGAGATTACTAGAAAAAAGAGGGTCCTTGAAAGAGGGTGGGACTCATTTTACAGATGTAGTAATGTTCAGTGCATTTATTCACCATCAGCACAATACAACCATTCAGCTGATGCTGTATGTAGTTTGCTTGTAAGATCATGTTAAAATGCAATGAATCATTTCCTTGATTTTATGATAAACCTCACCTTAGGTAATGCTCCCTGATCAATTTGATAAAAGTAGCTCTGAATGACTCTGTCTTCAGCAACGTTTAAATAAATATCCTAAAAAAAGAATTTTTGTAATTTAAGACTCATAAACACTTCTTTGCTTCAATAATACTTTCTTTAGCACTCCTACTCTCCAAATAATGGCTGTTAAATTCCGATAATGAGCCTTTGTGAAAGTAAGCACAACCATCCCTCCCCCCCTTGGGCTCTCAATAAAAAAACAGCCCCACAAATCTCAAAAAAAATACATCCTTCCGTGGCTCTCTCTTATAACTGCATGCTGCTGTATATTTTGATTGAAACAAAAATTATCATGGAATAATAAATATTATATGTGGCTAAGTTAGATTCAAGCCAATGCTTGTCAACAGCCATTCTCAGTGGTCAGCAATATTATAAGCGACCTTTAGATTTGACTACGAGTATGAGATCTAGTATGAGTATGACTTTGGAATTTTGAGACATTTAAATCCCCCGAACTATAACTCTTCGGCGTCGTCACTGACCAACACATAAATAAACATTAGGGATAAGATTGGTGTAATAGGTAACTATATGAGGCACACCAATTTGGTTTGAAAACGCATACTCATACACAATCTAAAGGTCGCTATTATCTCCACTGATTCTTTAAGTGTGACAGTGCCTTGATGGTTGCCATTCTCAGGGGTACCATAGATACTTGTGCATCCTTTTGATCTTGAATCAGGCATGACTCCACCTTATAGGGGTACCTACCCCAAGCACGTCAATTGGCGAACAATGTAATTTAATATTCATGTCACAGATCAATATTTACCTTGAGTTTCGCTGATAATTGTGGATTCTCACTGCTTGTTACTAAAAAGAAACAGACACTTTTCTCTTTTCTAACTCTTTCCACTTGTGCAGCATTCTGAAGCTCAGTTACTGCTGGCCTGTAGTAAAAATATTAATGTTCGAAAAACAAATCAATACCACCAAACAAAAAAGCGAGAAAAATATGACCCAGCAATTGTACTGCAATTTAAGCAATTGAAAGGAAATGAAAAATAATAAAGGGCTTCTGCCCGGGGGGGACTCCCATATTAAAGGGACGGGGATGCTCGTCGGAAATTTTGAAAGAACCCCTAAAAGAGACAATCTGGGCGTGGCTCAGCTATTTTGCCCAAAGATACAATCTGAGAAAACTTATATTGGTATATTTCTTCGTGTGTACCCTAATATTGTCATTTTCTTGCATTTTCCCCACAACACACTAAGCAAGACCCAAAGTCCGAAATTTATACCCCTACGAGCGACGAGCATCCCCGTCACTCTCATATGGGAGCCCCCCCCCCCCCCGGGGGCTTTTGTTCAACAGAATTTGAACCTATGAGCACTGTGTTGACCAGTTAACATGTACCTGTTGGCTTTCTCTGCAAACTGGACAATATCCTGGACTGTACGATCTCCTTCAAATGTTATTACACGCTTTCCTTTAATGCTGCAATCACAAAAAAAGAAAAAAATTGGAGCTTCCTTCATTTAATTACATGTTTTTCCAAAATGTAAGTAGTAAGTATCGTTATTGGTCTCCTTTAGGGGTTTAATTGAAATTTTCTAAAAAGTATCCCAGTCGCTTTTTAGAGGAGTCTCCCTCCCCAGGGTATGGACAAAACCCACTGCCTGGTGACCATGTTAAGGAGTCTATGTTAAGCAGGTAGCTGGACACTGGGATTTAACTGTAACAGGATATGGTTACTTATACTCAGCTGAGGAGACAATTAATTAATTGAATGTACCGTAAAAACTTGAATGTGTAAAGGCCACACCTTTTGGCTGAAATTTTGGGATCGAAATCATGGACCCTGTGCGGCTTATCTACGAGTGTGGCTTATACAACCCTCCAAGTTAAGTTATACAACCCCAAGTTATACAACCCTCCAAGTTAAGTTTTAGTCGCCATGGCGACTAAAATTTTGGAGCTGGCGACTAAATTGGAACCAAAGTCGCCAGCCTGGCAACTAAAATTGAGAAGGAGGATTGAAAGCGTAAGCTTTTAAATTTAGCGACTAAAATTTTTCACTGGCGACCAAACCTGAGCAGTCGGTGGCCAAATGGCCACTAAGGAAAAAAAATAAACTTGGAGGGTTGTTATACATGAGTTTTTAGGGTACTAGATTTCGATTTATACTCACAATTTAATTGAAGGATATCCTCTGACACCAAATTCTCTTGCTATTGCTGATAATTACAAACAAAAGTTATGAATCAAACCATGAATTTATTTGATGACAATTTTTGATTGTGCTATCTAAATGTTTCCATACCTGAAAATCTAGTAGCATCTAATTTGGCAACTGTGATAGGGGAGCCTTGAAGAGTTCTTGCTACTTCTGACCATATAGGCTCTAGTTTCTTGCAGTAACCACACCATGGTGCATAAAACTGAATGAACAAGACAGCTACAGTAAGTGGTTAGAAATATTTATAACATGGATAGCAGAGCCAAGCAATCAAATTCAGTTCATGTAATAGTACATGTTATTAGCATGAGCAAATTGCTTTGCCAGAAAGTTTTTTTTTTCTTGCACCAGTTTTGATGTACCGGCAATGTTAGCACTATCCAGTTACGGTGCGCTTGAGAAGTTTGGAGAGCACTCACGAAGCTTCTTTCGTGTTCTCCAAATTTCCAGCGTGCATCCATAACTTGATAGTGCACACTAAAGCATGAGCCAATTGTTAAATTAGAGAAGAAATGGTAATTGACCACCAAAAGAAAAATGATTCTTAAAGGTGGGACAGATCCAAAAAATTGTGCTAATGCATTGGATAATGTGATTGTTTACTTTTGCAAACTCACACAAAAACAAAATTTTAACAGTTTCATAGCTTGCCTCAAGTGTTTTTGTTTTAAGAGGAGCAGGGATAGCAAGTGGTGAGAGCACTGTCTTGTCAAGATCCTATCAATGTGGCCTGGGTTTGAATCTCAGACCCAGCATCATGACGTGTGGGTTGAATTTGTTCATGGTTCTCGTCCTTGTACCAAAGGTATCTCTCCAGCTTCTCGGGCTTTCATCCCTCCACCCTCCACAAAACCAACAATTTCAAATTTCAATTCAATCTGGAAGTGGATTAAGACCCACTCAGTGGATATGCCACAGCATTTTCCCATTTATTTTATTTCTATTTACCCACTTCTGTCACCCCTCCAATTATTGAGAAAGGAAAACTACAGACAACTTCACTAATTTAAAAGTTTACCCTACCTCTACTAGCCAACTTCCATCATTCTTTAATTCTGCAAACCTGAGATCAAGATAAGAAATAGGGGGCTTGTGAAAATTTTAACACAAGAAGAAAGAAATCCAGATTACGGTCATATAATTATGTAGAACAGGCTGTTTAGTAGGGAAGAGTGTGAAGCGTGATACACAAGGGCAAAGTAAACATATCGTGAGGTGACCACATGATGGTAAGATATAGTGCTTCCAAAGATCAAGAGGGGAGCAGAAAATGCTTAACCACCTGAGAGGTGGTGAATGATTCTTCAAAAAAACATGTCTCACAGAATTTTAGCCAAATTTCAGGGGTCTAGTCATCTTGAATTTTATGGGAGGTCTTCTTGCATTCTCAATTTCTTTTGTAAGGCTAAGGTAGTCTCAGGCTCGCAGAAAAGATATCAGTCTCACTGTCTTGCAAATATCAGTCGCACTGTCTGCTAAATGAGGGATGTCAAATAGTAAATGTGAGACTGCGTGACGGCAAGACTGATATCTTTTCAGCGAGTCCGAGACCAATTTTGAGCCTTGGAAAAGAAATTAAGACTCTGAAAAGGCGTCAAAGAAAAATTTGTGATGACGAAACCCCTGAAATGTGGCTAAAATTTTGCGAGACACGCTTTTTTTTGCAGGACCATTCACCACCCCTAAAAAAATAAACTGGTCCAGGCATGGACAGAAGGGCTACTCAACTTTCTTTCAAGGCTTATATTCTGAACACTAGCCCAAGCTGTACTTAACTCTCTGACATGCTGATCTAAAAGGCTTTTTGTTACTTTAGAATACTCGGCCACTTATTTGTATGTCATTGAATAAGAATATCATGAAACCCAATCTGTTAAAATTCCTCGTTATCTACAAAGCTTTCCAACATGTAAATGAGGTGGACCAAAGTACCCTGAATTCTCATCTGTAGTTGCTCCGACAGTTAGTTTTAGCAAAGTTAGTGCTCTACTAGCTATGCTTTTAGATAGTGTTCCTTATAGGGACGACCTACTGTCTGAATGAAAGCAAAAACCATAAAAAACTAACCAGAAGTTAAGCTTATGATGCTGTTCAGACTGTCCATTTGAGTTTCACTCGAGTTTACAGACAAATGACATAAAAACTTCAAAGCGACTACACGCAAATATTTTTAAATATCGAGATTCTATAATATGGGTCTTGAATCATTGATAACTTTCTATTCTGTATTTTTCACACGGGATCAACACAATTGTAAGCTTACTTGGATAAAACAAACAAAGAGAAATGTTGACAATTATTAGAAATTATAGGAACTATTGCTAACTTTATAGAGAACGCAGCGCTCGTCTGAATTCAACCAATGCGGAACAAATGAATAGTTTTTCACCTCGGCTTTTTAAACATGTTTAAATCAGCAATAATACTAAAACAATACTTACAATAAAATTATTTTTAAGGTTTTATTTTCGACAATGTAAAAAAGTACAACAGCTTCTTGCACAATGAACTCACCTATCGTCTAATTCCCTCACGAAAGCGCTGCATCCACAAAACAAAAGTGCTGAAAAACGTAAACTAGATCAGAGCATGCCACTCATTATATGTATTGCAAACAAATGTCATTATTTACCTAATGCAGGGACGGAGAGACAGAATATACGCTGAAAAAACCCTGAACTTCTTTTCTCGGCCGCCATCTTTGACAGCTGGCTTTTGAACTAGTCCCAGTCTTTCCACGGTTGTCAGTGACCGAAGTCTGCAGATAGCCTGGTACCCTCCATCTGCATAAAGAATACCGTAGAATTCCGGTTATAAGCCCTGGGCTTATACAACTTCGTAAGGGGTTTTGGGTGGGCTTATAAGCGGAGGGGCTTATATCCGGGAGGGCTTATAAGCGGAATGAAAAAACGTTTCAAAACGAGCCACGGGAGTGTTGATGGAAATACGTTTTTAAGTAAAAACACATAAAAAGCAACATTTAGCCTATTCATACTGTCATCTGGTGAGGGGGGCTTATATCCGGGGGGGGGGGCTTATAACCGGATGTATTTTTTTTGTTTTCAGGATGATGGGCCTATAACCGGGGGGGCTTATAAGCGGGGGGCTTATAACCGGAATTCTACGGTATTGCAGAAAAAAAGGCAGAAAACGTCAACTGCTGAACAGCTCAATCGTTTTGTCCAAATTATAGCATTGTAGAGCTTTGACTTCGTAGCTCTTACATGTAGGGCCGATATCACTTCTAAATTATCATCAGGTTTGAAAATTTTAAAAAAAAAAAAAAAATTTGAATAAACATCCAAGGTGTTTAGGAATGTGATGAAACACTCTCTCGAGTTTTGACATGTCTTCTCAATCGAAACTAAAACTACGTGTAAAAAGCACAATTAGCTTTTCAGATGTGTCTAAGCAACTAACCAATAAAAACGCGACGGTTATGTAATTCAACTGAAGTGCGTGAATGCAAAACAAAAGAATGTCAACTGTCTTGGACCTTCCAACAGAACTTTTGGTATACTTGTAAAACTTGCTCCTTTCAAGTTTACCGAGAATCATAAGAATTCCCTCTATTTACTATGGTTTAATCTAGTGCTTGTCACGATGTCGTTTCCAGGATTAATTTTTTTAAGCATTTTTGCTTTTGCTCATGCTGTGACGTTACAAAAAGGATCAACCATCGAACAACTCCATCCTTTCTTGTTTTTCAACGACAAAGACATTCCTACTCTCCGCGAACGTGCGCGGACAACACACGCTGAAATAGCAAAACGGATATCTTTGGCGACTCAGCAGATGAAGAGAAAGCCAGAAAGATATTTACCGCCAAAAGATTGGAAAAAGTTTGCCAGCATTTGGAACGAGCGTTATGGCAACGATCTCACTGCGGTCGCATTTTACTGCGTGTTAAACCCAAAAGATACCGCGGCGAAAGAGCTAGCTGTCAAGTTTATGGATCGGCTTGAAAATCTTCCGAACTGGCGAGTGAGCGCCATGTTACACGATGATGTCCCTGTTGCGCACTCTTTATCTGGCATGACGACTGCGTACGATTTTTTGTACCCGCGTTTAAACAATACTCAAAGAATACGCTATTTGAAGAAAATTACAAACGTCACAAAGGAGCTGTATGAAAGATCTTACGTCGGAAAGCTCTTCTGGGGGACTAACTACTTACAAAATCACGTGGCTACAAACTACATGGCAGTTCTAACTGGCGCTTTGGTTGCCGTTCGGCATGGAGGGATAAAGGCACAGGAATGGCTATCACGCGCTCATATGATGCTTAGCAGAAACTTGGATCTGTTCGACCATGTAGTGGACGGTTCAATTGATGAAGGGGTGGCTTACGCTACGTACACGACACGATCGCTGACTCAGTATGTGTTCCTTGCGTTACGTCACTTTCGCGTTGATCACACCGGCCACCATTGGCTAAAAGAGCACTTTTGGTTTCTGTACTACACGGTGTTTTCAGGGTTCAGACAGACTCTTGGTATCGGTGACTCCAACCGGAATTGGTTCTACGGCCCAGAAAGCCAGCTCGTTTTCCTGGACAACTTCGTGCTGAGGAATGGTTTGGGAAATTGGCTGGCTAAACAAATCAGAGAACATAAAGCTCAAGAAGGGCCACTCGCTGTGGCACGGAATCATAAATCGTGCATGCTTCACACAGAGTTTCTATTCTACAATGCGAGCATCAAAGAGAGAGCTCCACCCCACCCGAGCCTGCCGCGACTGCATGTATTTAGTGACTGGGGAGTTGTAACTTACGGGGGTGGTGTGGATACGTCTTACAGCAATAACACACAAAACCCTCGGGCTGATAGAGCTACATTTCTTTCCTTTAAGTGCGGTGTTCTTCACGGACGAGCAATAAACGCTATCGGGAGGGGAGAACGATTTCGTTCGTGGTTAAAAGCGGGTTTGCCTTGGAAGAATTTTAACCCGGGCCACGAACATCCTGACCAAGGATCCTTTGTTTTTGCTCCAAATGGAGTGCCCTTTATTACTGAGACGTTTTACGGCCGCAAGTTCACTTGGCTCAATAATGCCCTAGTATTCGGTCCCTCGAAAAAGTCGGAATGTTTCAGTCCCTTCGAAGGGCAGATAGGTGAATGCAATAAGTGGTTGAAATACAAGACAAAGAGGATTTGGAGAGCTGAAGGGGATGTTGTCTCTGTGTCAAGTGAAGGAGACATGGTTTTTACTAGCGGAGAAATGAGTCAGTGGTATCATGATGATTTAGGCTTGCTAAGCGTCTATCGTTGCTTGATTATGCTCACTCCAAGCGTCCTTCTTGTCGTTGATCACATTGAACGCAAAATGGATAGTCAAGTTTCGATCATGAGTGCCTTCTTTCACAATGTAGACCACCCTTTCAGACTCACTGTTAACTCTTCAGCAGCAACCCACGCTAGCGTTTCGATAGACGGGCTTTTGCATAAGGCATACTGGTTCAACTTGGAGAATGGCAGGAAAAGTTCGGCGTATACAGGAAAGCGCGCAACCGGTTATAAATCGCAGAGAACTTACTACCTCAATATAACAACTCCTATAAACAAGCGCTATACTCGGACAGCGTATCTATTCTTGGGCCCTGGAAACAAGGTAGATCTTCTCCCGCAAGTCATTACTTCAAATGATCGTGGATTAAAGCTGTCGTTAGGAATCAATGGTTTTAAATACGATGTTTCCATAGCAACAAAGCATAACCACCCTTATTCTCGATACGGTTTTTTGGGTTTTGGTGGATACTGCAAGGTTCAGATTAACGATGAGAAAACTGTACGCTTCGGACTAGATGTTGTTTCTGCTTCTGATAAGGAAGATTTAATTTCATCGCCAAGTAAAACCAACATAACAACACTGAACTGGAATTTATTAGCTTCTTTGATTTTGCCTTTGAACATTTTATGTGTTATCTTTTATTTCTACCTACAACTTCGCCGCAAGCTAAATCGAGGAACTATCTGCAATGTGTTCGTCTTCTGCCTTGGAATCTTGTGGTTAGTCACAGCCTTTGCGATTAATTTTAGTTTCCGTACCGGTGAAACATGTGAGCAGATGAATCCCAAATTATCAGACACTTCAAGCGACAAGAGCATTGGTTTTGAACCAAAGGAAGATCCGCCAATTGTATTATATACGTCTCTTCCACTAGCCGGTGCTCAAATTCTACAACACTTATTCAAAAGTTCCTCGGACTTCTTTAACGTGGAAGCCACAAAGAGTGCGCGTAGATTTTTGGAACCCTGCTCCGTTTTTCATCGCTTTCATGCTTCTCCCGAAACGACTCAACTAAGCAAGTGGTTCAGGGCTCTTTCAAGAGACCTGAAAAGTGTTTTTCCAGATTTGCCTAAAAAGAATCAGAAGGCTCTACCGTCGGTTCGGCTTGAAGACCCTGGCTGGGCGATGAAGTTTCCGTGGCTAACGAGTGTCTTGGAGCGGAGAATGCGTGCTATTGTCGTGGTTAGAGACCCCAGGGGGTGGGTGAACGCGTGGCTTCGAGAAATGCGCCTGGATGATACACTTCGTGATGCTGTGCATGAAGCCTTTGATACTATTAGGAATCAAAATTGCCTTGAGAGAAACGAAACGTTTTTTGCATCAGAATTCCGCGAAATGCAAGAGGTGTTCCTTAAACACGAGAATAAAGGCGACAAATACATTCTTGTACTTCTTGCTCATCTGTGGGCGGCGCAGATGAGCGCGGTTCTACGCGTGAACTCGTACCTTCCTAACGGGACAATACACTTTGTTCATTTAGAAGACCTCATCTTAAAACCTCGCGAAACTGCCCAGAAACTGTTCCGCTTTATAGGCGTTCCTCTTTCGCCGGCTGTTGAACATCGCGCCCTCACAGTAGCCCATACTGCGCAGGTCACTTTAGGCGTTTCTCGAGAGGTTGTTGGATCCGGGACAGTTAAGGCCTGGGAACGAGAATTAAACAGAACAGACGCTAAACAGATTAAAGATATCTGCGCTGGAGTCATGATAAAACTTCGTTATAAGGCCTTAAGTAGTTAGTCCGCAGAAAATATCTTAAAAAATAATAGTGCACTCTGCATTAATAGGATAAACTTTAAAAATTGCGTTAATTCCAGGCACAAAAGATTCGCTATCACAATAGCGTACCTCATTTTGCACGAAATGTTACGTGGTATTTGAACATATTGATAACCTTATTTATTCGCATTTAGCTTTTTGGTTATTCGCTTGAGCATAATTATCTATTACCATATGTCTTGTATGTAGCTTTCAATACTGTTTTGCTATATATTTAATCACATTTAGCTTTTTCGATGATTCGCTTGAGCATACCGTAAAACCCCTGTTATAAGCCCTGGGCTTATACAACTTCGTAAGGGGTTTTTAGGTGGGCGTCTAAACAGTGGGCGGGAAAGGGGGGGGGGGGGGACTTAAAGTGGAATGAAAAAAAAAATTCGAAACGTGCCACGACAGTGTTGATCGAAATACGTTTTTAAGTTAAATATTATAATAGCAACATCTAGCCCGGTTCAGTACTATCATCCAGCAGAGGGGCTTAAATCCGGGGGGACTTATAACCGGATGTATTTATTTTGTTTCCTGGTAGATGGGCCTCTGACCACGGGGGCTTATAAGCGGTGGGGAGGGGGCTTATAATAGGGATTTTACGGTATTTATTACCCTATTTATGCGTGTTTAGCTTTTCAACAATTCGCTATATTTCAGTTCTATATAAAAAAATTCGTATTGAGCATATTTTTTCACGTAATCTTATTTGTATTTAACTTTTCATTGTTTCGCTTTATTTTTAGTCGCATTTAATCAGCTTCAAGTGTTTATCGCCAAATCTAGCTTTTTGAAAGATTCGTTCTATTTTGCCATTTCGACATCTAAAAGTTGCTTTTTAATAAATCGCTTAGTTGTTAGATTACAAGCAGCAACTCGTATTTCCATTGGCTGTCAAAAAAATGAGCACGAAGAACCAATTGGATTACGAGCAAAACGAACGCGGTGGCCGGCGCGTGGATAGGGCGATAGGCCATTCAGTTTTTGTTTTTGGGAGAAATGTTGATAAAAAATAAAAATAAATCACTTTATTTAGTGTTAATGTATTTAACACGGCTGTGCTTATTGGGGATGCTGTAAATAAATAAACAAATAATGTAAATCGAACATAAACTTGCTAAAAGTCCCAACCAGTAGGGGGCTGACCAGTTGGCTATTTACAAAGCGTGGAGGAGTTGAATACGGGAACACCCAACTCACTCCAACTAGTGGCAGGGATTCTACTCTCAGGGTAGGCCTAGCCTCCTCCGCATACTCGGGCTACTCCTTTAATCCTTAATAAAACTCTTTTTGATCCTTAACATTGGGATACCTGTGGTAGCAGATGGGAAGAGAGAACACTGGGACTAGTAGAGAGGAAGATTGGGGACGAAGGAGCCGTTTTTGCTCGGTCCCAGTCTCTCTTTTGCTCGGTCCCAGTCTCTCATCCGTCAGTCCCAGTCTCTCCCAGTCTCTCTTCCGTAAACCAAGATAATGATTTTTTTCAAAAACGTGCAAAAAAATGTTCTGAACAAAAATTTTATATAGGAAATCAAACAATTGATGTTGTACAAGAGTATATTACTTATTTTAGGGACGGACCATTATTTTCTTGGAGGAGGGGGGATGAAAAATTTTCCTCTGCAAACTTCTTTTTAGTATGCACCTCTGCAAACATTTTTTTTTCGAAATTCTAACTATTTTTTGTTATACGTATCGTGTTTGCAAACAATTTATTTTGTCTTTTTACGCCCTGCAAACAATTTTTTTAAATATTTTTCATCCCCCCCCCCCCCTCCAAAAAATAATGGCCAGCCCCTTAGGAACCAAAATATCTTCTTCAGGAGATTTTAAAATCTCACTTGATCACCTAAAAGAGAAAGCACTTCATGCCCTATTCAGTTTGAGACGACACACAATTTTTAGTAGATTGAAACCTTCTCTTGCCTGTAAGATCTTTGATAGATACAGGTAATACGTTGTTGCGCGGAGATATGAAATTTATCTTCGAGTGTTCAAATCGATATCTCACGAGTGAGCGCAGCGAACGAGTGGGATATTGATTTGAACGCGAGAAGATAAACTTCATATCTCCAAGCAACCATGTAATATTCTGTTTATTATATAAACCTACTAATTACGATGTTTTTGACGATTTTCCGAAGATTTCCGACCGTTTTCCGAAGATTTCCGAAGATTTTCAAAATGTTGTCCGAAGGTCGTACGAATTTTTCCGAACATTTTCCGAACTTTTCCAAAAATGTCCGAAGATATCCGAAGATTGCCGAAGATTGCCGAGGAAGATCCGAGGATGTTTCGACTTAATATCGATTTTCTTTGGCTCATTAAGCATTGGAACAGGGCAAACTTGCCAGAAAATGTTCCGAAATCGATATCTTCACATGTGAAAATAACATGTTATTTTCACGTGTGAAGATATGATTTTTTCGTGCGAAAGATTTCCTGGTATTTCACTGATGTTTATATAATAAAATGATATCTCTAATTTTGCTCTATAATGGTGAAATTTGGGGTGGTTATGTAAGATCTGTTTTCAAGGCCTGGGATGGTTCAGAAATCGACAGAACACATCTACAGTCTTGTAAACGTTATCTTGAAGTTAGTTAAATAAGGCTTCTAATGTGTTGCATGTATAGCTGAACTAGGTCGATTTCTTCTCCTTATTGCCATTAATCAAAGAATCCTTAACTACTTGATATATCTCCAAAACAAGCGACCGGATTCTTTTGTTAGACAATCTTTTTTAAGAAATAGTTTTTACTCTAATCTTATGAAAATATCCGAATATTTTAATTTTGGTAATTTTAGTCCTGATTTAGAAGACACCTTAAAAGTGACAATGTTTCTGCTGTTAATGAAACAGAAATATATTTCTTATTGGCAGCGTACTCTACAAATACAATATTCTCAAAGACTAGAATTTTATAGATCTTTTAAGAACGAATATGCTACTTCCAGTTATCTAGAGTTAACTAGGAGAGTTTCTGATAGGAGAACATTATTAACTAAATTACATATAAGTAATCATAAGCTAATGATTGAACTGAGCAGATATAGCATCACGCCCAGAGACAATAGGCTTTGCCCAGTCTGTGATTGTAATAAAACCGAAGGTGAAATTTATTTTCAGTTTTATTGTTCGAAATACACAATAATAAGAGATAACTTTTACACAAAAATACAACCTGTTATTAATGTTAGCCGGCTACCAGTGCCTGATTTGATTAAGAATATCTTGACTATCTTGCAAGGAAACGGCTTCTGCTTGAACAGCAAAAATAACAGCATTAGGCAAAAAGAATCGTTTTGTCCAAATTATAGCTTTGCAGCGCTTTAACTTTGTAGATCTTACATATAAAGCCGGTATCACTTCTAAATTATCATCAGGTTTGAAAAATTTAAAATTATAAACATCCAAGGTGTGTTGTTTAGAAACTACGTGTACAAAACACAATTAGCTTTTCAGATGTTCCTAAGCAACTTACCAATAAAATCGTGAAGGTTATGTAATTCAACTGAATTCTGCGTGAGTGCAAAACAAAAGATTGTGCACGGTCGTGCATAAGTTTATCGAGGATCATAACAATTTCCCTCTAATAACTATGGTTTAGTCTGTCGTTTGTCACAATGCCGTCTCCAGGATTCATTTTTTTAACCATTTTTGCTTTTGCAAGTGCTGTGACTTCACAGAATGGATCAAGCATCGAACAACTCCATCCTTTTTTGTTTTTCAACGACAAAGACATTCCTACTCTCCGCGAACGCGCGCGGACAACACACGCTGAAATAGCACAACGGATATCTTTGGCGACGCAGGATATGAAGCAAAATCCAGAAAGATATTTACCACCGAAAGATTGGAAAACGTTTGCCAGCATTTGGAACGAGCGTTATGGCAACGATCTCACTGCAGTAGCATTCTACTGCGTCTTAAACCCAGAAGATACTGCGGCGAGAGAGCTAGCGGTTTTGTTTATGGATCGGCTTGAAAATCTTCCGAACTGGCGAGTGAGCGCCATGTTTCACGACGATGTCCCTGTTGCGCACTCTTTAACTGGCATGGCGACTGCCTACGACTTTTTGTACCCGCGTCTAAGCAAAAGTCAAAGATTGCGCTACTTGAAGAAAATCACAAACGTGACAAAGGAGCTGTATGAAAGATCTTACGTCGCAAAGCTCTTCTGGGGGACTAACTACTTACAAAATCACGTGGCTACAAACTACATGGCAGTTTTAACAGGCGCTTTGGTTGCTTTCCGTAATGGGGAGATTAAGGCAGAAAAATGGATGTCCCGTGCTCACAAAATGCTAAGCAGAAACTTAAATCTGTTCGACTATATCGTGGATGGTTCAATCGATGAAGGGGTGGCTTATGGTACGTACACGACACGCTCGCTGACTCAGTATGCGTTCCTAGCGTTACGTCACTTTCGCGTTGATTTCACCGGTAACCATTGGCTAAAAGAGCACTTTTGGTTTCTGTACTACACGGTTTTTTCAAGGTTCAGCGAGACTCCTGGTATTGGAGACTCTAACAGGAATTGGTTCTACGGCCCTGAAAGCCAGCTCGTTTTCCTGGACAACTACGTGTTAAAGAATGGTTTGGGAAATTGGTTGGCTAGGCAAATTAGAGAGCATAAAGGTCTTTCAGTCCAAACTCAGACACGGAACCATGAATCGTGCATGCTTCACACAGAGTTTCTTTTCTACAATGCGAGCATCAAAGAGAGAGCTCCACCTAACCCGAGCCTGCCGCGACTGCATGTGTTTAGTGACTGGGGAGTTGTAACCTACGGGGGTGGCGTGGATACTTCTTACAGCAACAACGTGCGAAACCCTGGGACTGAGAGGAGTACATTTCTTTCCTTTAAGTGCGGTGTTCTTCACGGACGAGCCATTAACGCTATCTCGAGGAGAGAACGTTTTCGTTCATGGTTAGAGGTGGGTTTGCCTTGGAAGAATTTTAACCCGGGCCACGAACATCCTGACCAAGGATCCTTTGTTTTTGCCCCAAATGGAGTGCCCTTCATTACTGAGACGTTTTACGGCCTTAAGTTCACTTGGCTCAATAATGCCCTAGTATTCGGTCCCTCGAAAAAGTCGGAATGTTTCAGTCCCTTCGAAGGGCAGATAGGTGAATGCAGTCAGTGGTTAAAATACAAGACAAGGAGAGTTTGGAGTTCTAAAGGAGACGTCATCTCTGCGTCTAGTGAAGAAGACATGGTGTTTACCAGCGGAGAAATGAGTCAGTGGTATCATGATGATTTAGGCTTGCTAAGCGTCTATCGTTGCTTGATTATGCTCACTCCAAGCGTCCTCCTTGTCGTTGATCACATTGAACGAAAGATTAAAGGTCAAGTTTCGATCATGAGCGCCTTCTTTCACAATGTAGACCATCCTTTCAGACTCAATGTCAACTCCGCAGCAGCATCCCACGCTAGCGTTTCGATAGACGGGCTTTTGCACAATGCATACTGGTTCAACTTGGAGAGTGGCAGGAAAAGTTCGGCCCATGCGGGAAAGCGCGCAACTGGTCATAAATCGCAGAGAACGAACTTCCTCAATATAACAACTCCTTTAAACAGGCGCTTTACTCGGACCGCGTACCTATTTTTGGGCCCTGGAAACAAAGTAGATCTTCTCCCGCAAGTCATCACTTCAAATGATTGTGGATTAAAGCTGTCGTTGGGAATCAATGGTGTAAAATACGCTGTTTCCATAGCAACAAAGCATAACCAACCTTATTCTCGATACGGTTTCTTGGGTTTTGGTGGATACTGCAAAGTTCAGATTAACGATGACAAAACTGTACGCTTCGGGCTAGATGTTGTTTCTGCTTCTGATACGGACGATTTAATTTCATCGCCAAGTGTAACCAACAAGCCAACAAATTGGGATTTACTGGTTTCTTTGACACTGCATTTGAACACTTTAGGCATTTTTTCATATTTCTACCTACAACTTCGCCACAAGCTAAATGGAGGAACTATCTGTAAAGTGTTTGTCTTGTGTCTTGGAGTCGTGTGGTTAATTACAGCCTTGGCAATAAATTTTAGTATCTGTATCGGTAAAACATGTGCGCAGACGAAACCTAAATTATCAGACACTTCAAGCGACAATAGCATTGGTTTTGAACCAAAGGAAGATCCGCCAATTGTATTATACACGTCTCTTCCACTTGCAGGAGTTGAAGTTTTACAACACTTATTCAAAAGTTCCTCGGACTTCTTTAACGTGGAAGCCACAAAGAGTGCGCGAAAATTTTTGGAACCCTGCTCCGTTTTTTATCGCTTTCACCCTTCTCCCGAAACGACTCAGCTAAGCAAGTGGTTCAGAGCTCTATCAACAGACCTGAAAAGTGTTTTTCCAGATTTGCCTAAAAAGAACCAGAAGGCTCTACCGTCGGTCCGACTTGAAGACCCTGGTTGGGCGATGAAGTTTCCGTGGCTAAAGAATATCTTGGAGCGGAGAATGCGCGCTATTATCGTGGTTAGAGACCCCAGGGGGTGGGTGAACGCGTGGCTTCGAGAAATGCGCGTGGATGATACACTTCGTGATGCGGTGCATGAAGCCTTTGATACTATTAGGAATCAAAATTGCGTTGAGAGAAACGAAACGTTTTTTGCATCCGAATTCCGCGAAATGCAAGAGGTGCTCCTTGAACACGAGAATAAAGACGACAGCGACACTCTTGTACTTCTTGCCCATCTGTGGGCGGCGCAGATGAACGCGGTTCTACGCGTGAACGCGTACCTTCCTAACGGGACAATACACTTTGTTCATTTAGAAGACCTCATCTTAAAACCTCGCGAAACTGCCCAGAAACTGTTTCGCTTTATAGGCGTTCCTCTTTCGCCGGCTGTTGAACATCGCGCCCTCACAGTAGCCCATACTGCGCAGGTCACTTTAGGCGCTTCTCGAGAGGTTGTTGGATCCGGGACAGTGAAGGCCTGGGAACGAGAGTTGAACTGCACCGACGCGAAACGGATTAAAGATATCTGCGCTGGAGTCATGACGAAACTTCGTTATAATTTATAACGCCATCTAGTAGTTTTTGCACAGATAAGATCTTAATACGGACGTTTTGAAAGGACAATGTAGGTCTAACAAACTGTGACAAGTCCATATTCTCTATTTATTTGACGCCGTGCCAACATCAGAAAAGGGAAACTTTTGTCTATGCGAGACACTACAAAATGCTTTCTTCTACTCTTGGGTTCGATAAAGCGTTCGTTAT
This sequence comes from Oculina patagonica, assembly GCF_052425735.1. Taxonomy (NCBI): domain Eukaryota; kingdom Metazoa; phylum Cnidaria; class Anthozoa; order Scleractinia; family Oculinidae; genus Oculina; species Oculina patagonica. The sequence goes on along the minus strand of NC_135761.1, from coordinate 10,618,153 downwards.
AGATAATCCGCCGTGCGAGGTGAGTGCAGGCGCAAAAGTGGAAAGACCCAGGGACTGTTGTCCTGCGCCTGCACTCACATTGGATAGTGGATGCTCCCCACATAAAAAGTTTTTTTTTTGATCTTCTTACAGTCGAGGGAATACGTGCTGGTTTTGGCAAATCTTCGTTGAAGCGCTCGAAGAGATTTCGAATTATTTTATCCAATCAAAAACTACCGCAAACGCTCACGAGTACTCCTAAAGTAATCGCGCGTGTAAATTCGTCATGTTGCTTAGCAACTTCTGGGACGAAAACCGCGGGCTCAGTCACTTCTCGGAGAAGTGATGTCGACATCGACTGGCACTTGTTCCCCCGACTGTTAAATTATAAATATAATAGGAAAAAATTTTAATAGGAAAAAAAAATTGTGTTAATTCCAGACACAAAAGATTCGCTATCACAATAGCATACCTCATTTTGCACGAAATGTTACGTGTTTTTTGAGCATATTGATAACCTTATTTATTCGTTCTTAGCTTTTCGATAATTCGCGCCACATTAAGTAAGCCATGTTTAAGCTTTTCAATACTTCGCTTTAGCCTATTTCTTGCCATATGTATTCGCAGGTAGCTTTCAATTTTTTTCAATGATTCGCTTGAGCATACCGTAAAATCCCTGTTATAAACGGGGTGGGGGGGGGGGGGTAGGGGAGCTTATGAGCAGAAGGAAAAAAAACTTTTTAAACGAGCTATGTTCTGTACTATCATCCAGCGGGAGCGGCGGCGGGGGGAGGGGGGGGGGGGGTGGCTTATATCCAGGTGGGTGGACTTATAACCGGATGTATTTTTTCTGTTTCCTGGAAGATGGGCCTCTGACCACGGGGGCTTATAAGTGGTGGGGGGGGGGGGGGGGGCTCATAGCAGGGATTTTACGGTGTTTATTACCATATTTATACGTGTTAAGCTTTTAAACAATTCGCTATATTTTCTATATAAATAATTCGTTTGAGCATATTTTTCACGTTATTTATTTGTATTGAACTTTTCATTGTTTCGCTTTATTTATTCGTATTTTATAAGCTTCAAAAGTGTATCGCCAAATCTAGCTTTTTGAAAGATTCGCTTTATTTGCCATTTTGACATTTCAAACTTGCTTTTTAATAAATCGCTTAACTATTTGATCATAAAAATATCAACTCGTACTTCTATTGGGTGTTAAAAAAAGGAACACGAAGAACCAATTGGATTACGAGCTGAGCCAACGCCGTGAATAGGCTGTTTAGTTGTTTTGGAAGAAATTGATAAAAAATAAAATAAAAAGTAAATCACTTTATTCAAGTGTCAAATGTATTTTATACGGCTGTGCTTATTGGGGATACTGTAAATAAATAAACAAACAAATAATATAAATCGAACATAAACTTGTTACAAAAATTCCAAGTTGAAGGAGGCTGACCAGTTGGCTATTTACAAAGCGTGGATGAGTTGAATTCGGGACCACCGAACTCACTCCAACTAGTGGCAGGGATTTAGCTACCCTCAGGTTAGGAAACTAGTCGGATTCGAAAATTTAACAGCTAAAGTGAAGTTTAATACAATACATTCAAGGAGAATGATTTTAAATAAGGAAAGAAAAATAAAGGGGGGACGAAAAAGAAAAAATCGTACATTATAGCAAAAGTAGAAATAGGGAAATTTAAATTCCCATTCTAAAATTACTGTCCAAGTTAAAAGGTTAAAAATCTTACAACACTATTTTCAAAAATGTTGAATCACCACTCACTAATCCGCGGATAATTTTGTAGCCTGCGTAACGGCGAAAAAACTAGTTTTCTCAACGCAGGCTAATAATTTTGGGAATGGCACAGTTTTTGTTTTTCATTTCAAGCGATTGTTTCCACATCGTTTTCACCGTCAACAGCTGGGTGATCTAATCGAACGTTCGGCAATTCGAACCCAGTCGAACACCAATCGTTCGGCCGGTTGGGTTCGGTAATCGAACATAATCGAACTCACAATAAAATTTGGTCAATCGAACACAATCGAACGTTCGATTACCGAACGGTCGACAATCGAACGTTCGATTGCCAACTCCTGTCTGTTGATTGTGACTACTTCTAAGTGATTTACTTTATTATTATCAGGCGTCGAGAGAGTCATTCCGAACAAAATCGAATCGGTTTTAGTTCGATTACGTTCGATGTTGTTCGTTTGGTTTGATTGGTTCGATATGCGAACCCACAGGAAATAAGATGTTCGATTTTGTTCGATTACAGAACCCAATCGAACGATTGGTGTTTGAATGCAGCTCGATTGAATTTTGGACCAATTTTGTTCGATTAGATATCCCGGGTGAACACTAATCAGCTGTCAATTGTAATCTTCAGGAAAATATAAAAACTGTTTTGCAATCCATTCCTCTTGAGCAAACCTGTTATGAGCTACCGCTCGATTTCCCAGGAGGATTACTCCCAGAGAATTTGGAGGTGTGCGGCGCGTTTCTAAAACCCTTTCTTTATTTCGGACCAAAATATGCGATATATTTTCTTCTACCCTATTTAAGGCAAGACCCTACCCACTGCTTCGGTTTGCGTAGACATTTGGGAAGGGCTTAAAATTACTGATCTTGCTGCTGCAATAAAAACTGTTAGTTAATTTTGGAGGCCATAAAATTAAACAACGAAATAAAGATAATCCTACAACAATTATTGTTCGCTTTCATGTCTGAATAGTTTTTAGGTTTGACAATTTAACAATGACATAAATCTATCCGTTTTTGTGATAATTCAGAAATACGTTAATCCGGTACATTTTAAATTTTATAAAACTTTTGCGAAACGAAGCACTCGATCAATACCATAATTTGCATAGCGGTGATTAATGTTCTTTGTGTCTAGAAAACGTGAAAAGAATAGCTTTGCACTCTTTGTAGGATTAACGGTTTAGTTTTTAGAATATTAATGACGTCTGATCAAAACTTCCACTTTTATACGAACTGTGAGGTGCTTGGAAATGCGATGAGACACTTTCTCAAGTGTTTCATCCTGTCCTGATCTGTTTGATATATCTTCTCAATCAAAACTAAAACTAAGAAGTATACCGGAGAAATAAAATCGTTAAAATATATTCTTTTCCAAACCACCGTCACGGTTATGGTTTTTCGTTGTTGTTGGTATGGTAACTAATAAGTTTGAGGTGCGGTTGAATGCATACTTGTTCTGCCGCTTGTCACGATGTCGTTTCCAGGAATAATTTTTTTAACCATTTTAGCTTTTGCTAGTGCTGAGACTTCACAGAATGGATCAAGCATTGAACAACTCCATCCTTTCTTGTTTTTTAACGCACAAAGACATTCCCACTCTCCACCGACGTGCGCGGACAACACACGCTGAAATAGCACAACGGATATCGTTCGGCCACTGAGGAGATGAAGCAGAATCCAGAAAGATATTTACCGCCGAGTGATTGGAAAACGTTTGCCAGCATTTGGAACGAGCGTTACGGGAACGCTTTGACCGCCGTAGCATTCTACTGCGTGTTAAACCCAGAAGATACCGCGGCGAGAGAGCTAGCTGTCAAGTTTATGGATCGGCTTGAAAACCTTCCGAACTGGCGAGTGAGCGCCATGTTACACGACGATGTCCCTGTTGCGCACTCTTTAACTGGCATGACGACTGCGTACGACTTTTTGTACCCGCGTTTAAACAATACTCAAAGAATACGCTACTTGAAGAAAATCACAAACGTGACAAGAGAACTGTTCGAAAGATCTCACGATGAGAAGCTCTTCTGGGGGACTAACTACTTACAAAATCACGTGGCTACAAACTACATGGCAGTTTTAACAGGCGCTTTGATTGCCGTCCGTCAAAAGGAACTTGAGGGGGAGAAATGGATTTCACGCGCTCACCTATTTTTTTTAACTAATGCTGAGTAGAACCTTGGAGCTGTTCAACTATGTCGTGGATGGTTCACTTGATGAAGCGGTGCCTTATGGTACGTACACGACACGCTCGCTGACTCACTATGTGTTCCTTGCGTTACGTCACTTTCGCGTTAATTTCACCGGTAACCATTGGCTAAAAGAGCACTTTTGGTTCCTGTACTACACGGTGTTTTCAGGGTTCAGACAGACTCCTGGCATCGGTGACTCCAACCGCAATTGGTTCTACGGCCCAGAAAGCCAGCTTGTTTTCCTGGACAACTACGTGCTGAAGAATGGCTTGGGAAATTGGCTGGCTAAACAAATCAGAGAATATAAAGCTCAAGAAGGGCCACTCGCTGTGGCAGGGAATCACAAATCGGTGCATGCTTCACACAGAGTTTCTTTTCTACAATGCGAGCATCAAAGAGAGAGCTCCACCTAACCCGAGCCTGCCGCGACTGCATGTGTTTAGTGACTGGGGAGTTGTAACTTACGGGGGTGGCGTGGATAATGAGAGAGCTACATTTCTTTCCTTTAAGTGCGGTGTTCTTCACGGACGGGCAATAAATGCTATCGCAAGGAGAGAACATTTTCGGTCATGGTTAAAAGTGCTGCCTTGGAAGAATTTTAACCCGGGCCACGAACACCCTGACCAAGGATCCTTTGTTTTTGCCCCAAATGGAGTGCCCTTTATTACTGAGACGCTATACGCTCCAAAATACACGTGGCTCCAAAATGCCCTAGTATTTGGGCCTCGCCAAATTCGGAATGTTTCAGTCCCTTCGAAGGGCAAATAGGTGAATGCGATAAGTGGTTAAAATACAAGACAGAGAGGATTTGGAGAGCTGAAGGGGATGTTGTCTCTGCGTCTAGTGAAGGAGACATGGTTTTTACTAGCGGAGAAATGAGTCAGTGGTATCGAGATGAATTAGGATTGCTAAGCGTCTATCGTTGCTTGATTATGCTGACTCCAAGCGTCCTCCTTGTCGGTTGATCACATTGAACGCAAAATGGAAGGTCAAGTTTCGATCATGAGCGCATTCTTTCACAATGTAGACCATCCTTTCAGACTCAATATCAACTCCTCAGCAGCAACCCACGCTAGCGTTTCGATAGACGGGCTTTTGCACGAAGCGTACTGGTTCAACTTAGAGAGTAGCAGGAAAAGTTCAGCCCATGCGGCAGAGTCCGCAACCGGTCATAAATCGCAGAGAACGCACTACCTCAATATAACGACCCCTTTAAACAGGCGCTATACTCGGACCGCGTACTTATTCTTGGGCCCTGGAAACAAGATAGATCTTCTCCCGCAAGTCATTACTTCAAATGATCGTGGATTAAAGCTGTCGTTAGGAATCAATAGTGTTAAGTACGCCGTTTCCATAGCAACAAAGCATAACCAACCTTATTCTCGATACGGTTTCTTGGGTTTTGGTGGATACTGCAAGGTTCAGATTAACGATGACAAAACTGTTCGCTTCGGTTTAGATGTAGTTTCTGCTTCTGATAAGAAAGTTTTAATTCCATCGCCAAGTGAAACCAACATAATAACATTGAACTGGAATTTAGTAGCTTCTTTGATTCTGCCTTTGAACATTTTAGGTGTAATCTTTTATTTCTACTTACAACTTCGCCTCAAGCTAAATCGAGGAACTATCTGCAAAGTGTTCGTCTTGTGTCTTGGAGTCTTGTGGTTAGTCACAGCCTTTGCGATTAATTTTAGCTTCTGTACCGGTGAAACATGTGCTTGGATGAAACCAAAAATACCTGAAACTTCAAGCGACAAGTATACTGGTTTTGAACCAAAGGAAGATCCGCCGTTTGTATTATACTCGTCTCTTCCACTAGCCGGCGCAGAAGTTCTACAACAACTATTCAAAAGTTCTTCGGACTTCTTTGACGTCGAAACCACAAACTCACGGAAATTTTTGGATCCTTGCGCTGTTTTTTATCGCTTTCACCTTTCTCCAAAGTGGTTAAGAACTCTTTTTAAAGACCTGAAAAGTGTTTTCCCCATCTTAGCCGAAAAGCATCACGACGCTCTACCGTCGATCCGACTTGAAGATCCTGGCTGGGCGATGAAGTTTCCATTGCTAACGAAAGTCCTGGGGGCGAGAATGCGTGCTATTGTCGTGGTTAGAGACCCCAGGGGGTGGGTGAACGCGTGGCTTCGAGAAATGCGCGTGGATGATACACTTCGTGATGCTGTGCATGAAGCTTTTGATACAATTAAGAATCAAAAGTGCCTCGAAGAAAACACGCCGTATTTTGCATCCGAATCTCCGCGAAATGCAAGAGGTGTTCCTTGAACACGAGAATAAAGACGACAGCGACACTCTTGTACTTCTTGCTCATCTGTGGGCGGCGCAGATGAACGCGGTTCTACGCGTAAACGCGTACCTTCCTAACGGGACAGTACACTTTGTTCATTTTGAAGACCTCATCTTTAAACCACGTGAAACTGCCCAGAAACTGTTTCGCTTTATAGGCGTTCCTCTTTCACCCGCTGTTGAGCATCGCGCTCTCACAGTAGCCCGAACTGAACAGTTCTCTTTAGGAGTTTCTCAAGAGGTCGTTGGACCCAAGACAGTCAAGGCCTGGGAACGAGAACTGAAAATTAAAGACGCTGAACGGATTAAAGATATCTGCGCTGGAGTCATGATTAAACTTGGTTATAACGCCATCTAGTAGCCTGAGCCCATGCACCTGCTTGTAGTTAGTGCGCAGAACCTATCGCATGTTAGATGTTTTGTGAGGAGTATGTAAGTCTATGTTGGACATAAACTTCTTTCTGGGCCCGACATCATCAGGGAGAAACTGTTGTCAACTCGAGACGCTAAAAAAGCTCTCTCTCCTCGCTCAGGCGAATTTTTAATTAGAAATCCGCTTTGTGAGGCCAGTGCAGGCGCAGAAGTGAAAAGATTCGGCGACGTCTGGCTTGTACCTGCACTCACATTGCTTAGTTCACAGCGGTCAAATACTTATATCGAAAATGTGCAAGACTTTTGCAGGAAAACGTCAAAAAACAATACCCCGTTTCTAGAGGTTTTGAAAAGAAATACGTACCCCTGTTGGGGGAGGGAAGGGAGGGGGGTTTTAGTGCTTTTACGGTATTCGAATTAAGCCTTTAATAATAGCTCCCAGTTTGTATCGGTATATTAAGCATTTTAAAAGATTTCTGTTTTTACCTCTTTAACATTTCAAGTTAGCTTTTTAATCAATTTAAATTATTTAACTTTTTAATAAATCTCTCGCTTGAGTTAACTTTGAACTCGTGTTATTCTCAAAGGACTTTTTACTCAACCTTAGTTGGTTTTTCTTCTTCACATCTTTACGCTGGCGTACACTTGTTCACACATTACCCTCAGTGCCTGAGGTTCTTCTTTCCATCCGCAGCTTCGCCGTTAGACTATTCACAACCCTCTATTTCCTCGTCTATTTTTCTTCGATCGTTGAACGACTTGAACACGGGGACGGAATCGGGAGAGAAATTGACGCCAGTTCTAAGTAGGGGGTGCTAGGGGGTTAGGGGCGGGGAGCGACATGTTTCTCGCTCGCGCTCGGGCTTGCACTTGATTTGCTAGCTGTTTCTGTCGCATTCTTTAAGCCTGGTTTTCACTAGCGATGCAAGCACAAGCGCAAACATAAAAGCTCTTATTTTATAGTGAAAACGGCTTCGACGCAAGCATAAACAGAAGCGCAATCACAAGCACAAGGATCAAAATTTTTCCTTTTCTTGTGCTTGCGTTCGTGTGAACACGAAATTTCACATAAGCACAAGAAAATTGTTTACGTCTTGCCGTGTCTTCGTCAATTAAAGCACTCGTTCCAGCATTTGACGTTTTCCAAGGTTGTTCGGAGGAGCGGAGACAAAAAACAAAAATGCACAAGCGTAGGCTCGATCAGCGAAAGAGTGGAGATGAATCCTTTCTTTAAAAATGACTATAACCCCAAATGTTTCGTTTTCTTCCTTTCTTGAAGTGCCTTTGGCTTTACTTCGTCACAATGAAATTCAAATAAAAATGTGGTTCGGGTTTACATGCACGCTAGTAATAGTTTATACTCTCATGTAGCTTATCTGCGATTGTTATATTACATGACTTGTTGCATTGAACTTGCTTGCAAGAGCAACTAGTCAGAAAGTGCATTGTCTTGCTGCTCATGGAAATACGCCGAAAGCAGGCTAAAAACTCTTTCTGCGGCAGCCGACGAAGGTTGAACAAGCAAGACTTTCTTGATAAGAACGTTCGGATCTGGCAAGAGTGGCATGTCTGGCATGGCCGACGCCATTTTGTAGCCTTGCCTTATGAGAGGTACTGGGACCGACATGGTTTGCAATGTGACCTCCGGTTCCAGTGCACCCAAGTCCCCGGGATATATTAGTGAACTGCAAATACTACTAATTGTTCTAAAACATTAAGTATCGAATAACGTCAGCAAGTGGTTGGGACTTGAAAAATGATCTAATAATTATCAAAATATGCGAATTATGCTTGCAGTGCTAATTGGGAAAAATTATGCTCGTTTGCTCAAATTATGCCTAAAATTACTTTTTTCGTGCTAGCACAATCTATAAAAGCTTACCCCAGGGTCACCCTACCTTCAAAGCGAGTGACCCTACACCCACAATCGCCCTGCATCCCTAGCCAACTACGAAATTTCTCATAAAAACGGCTCGCGGCTATGAAAAGAAATGTGTGAAAAGTTTTCTCTCTCGGGATGGCTCGGTATGGAGGGAATCCCTCCTACCAAGGTAAACAAGCCCTTAGTCCACTACTATACTCCTTCATTTAATAGTCGGCATTCATTCGTAAATATGAATTCAACTTCGCCACTCCCATAAAGCTAGACTTGACTGTTTCATTAGCATGGAAAATATTGTTGTTCTGCACCTTAACCCGTACCCAGAATCGACCCTGAAGGTCGAGGATCTGTTGCCGTTTCTTTACGCACTTTCCTTTCTATCACGTGTCTAGGCTCGATTTCCGGCTGGTAATCGGGCCTATCGCGTGACTTATTGGTTTCCAGCTCATAATTCCACTACACGTAAGGGGAGGGCATAAGGCGTTACAAGCAAATGGTGCCAGCGTTGCATGATAGGTAGAATAGTCTAAGCAGTGCGATTAGTAAATGCACTGACAGATGTTAACAAGGTTGGCCTTGGGAATATTAAATCTGATGTAAACAGCTTTACATTTCTCATTCGCGTTTAATGCAGCCCACGCTGTTACAAATTTGAATGAAACAAATAAAAACAATGTCAAAATTAACATACTGTCATTTTCCTTGGCTCATTTGAATCTCACATTGTTAAACGTCTTTCAGTTCATCGGCCTACACAGTTGTTGTGACTGCCTTGTGTACTTTTAAGTACTTAAAAATCGCGGACGGGAGGGTGTAATTTCTGGCAAAAATGTGTCGCAAGACTTACACAGCCCTCTCAAAACATCTACATTTATGATATCTTTCGGGGAAATTCACTTCTTTTCAGGCACGACAAGCATTATCTAGCTCGCATCATAACGAAGTTTGATCATGACTCCAGCGCAGATATCTTTAATCCGCTCAGCGTCTGTGCTGTCCAACTCTCGTTCCCAGGCCGTGACTGTCTTTGATCCAACAATTTCTCGAGAGGTGCCTAAAGCGAATTGTGCAGTTCGGGCTACTGTGATAGCGCCATGCTCAACAGCCGGTGAAAGAGGGACCCCTATAAAGCGGAACAGTTTCTGAGCAGTTTTTCGAGGCTTCAAAATCAGGTCCTCCAAATGAACAAAGTGTAATGTCCCTTTTGGAAGGTACGAGTTCACGCGTAGAACCGCGTTCATCTGCGCCGCCCACAGATGAGCAAGAAGTACAAGAGTGTCTTTGTCGTCTTTATTCTCGTGTTCAAGAAGCACCTCTTGCATTTCGCGGAATTCGGATGCTACAAGTGACGTGTTTTTTTCGAGGCACTTTTGCTTCTTTATTGTATTAAAAGCTTCATGCACAGCATTTCGAAGTGTACCATCCACGCGCATTTCTCGAAGCCATGCGTTCACCCACCCCCTGGGGTCTCTAACCACGACAATAGCACGCATTCTCGGCCCCAGAACTTTTGTTAGCCATGGAAACTTCATCGCCCAGCCAGGGTCTATAAGTCGGACCGACGGTAGAGCCTCCTGTTGGTTTTTAGGTAAATTTGGAAAAACACCTTTCGGGTCTTTAGAAAGAGCCCTGAACCACTTGCTTAGTTGGATCGTTTCGAGAGAAGGGTGAAAGCGATAAAAAACGGAACAAGGATCCAAAAATTTCCGCGCACCATTTGTGGCATCCAAGTTAAAGAAATCCGAAGAACTTTTGACTAAGTGTTGTAGAACTTCTGCGCCGGCTAGTGGAAGAGACGTGTATAATACAAACGGCGGATTTTCCTTTGGTTCAAAACCAATGTACTTGTCGCTTGTAGTTTCAGGTATTTTTGGTTCCATCTGCGCACATGTTTCACCGGTACAGAGGCTATAATTAATCGCTAATGTTGTGATCAACCATGAGACTCCAAGACACAAGACGAAAACCTCACAGATGGTTCGACCATGTAGCTTGCGCCGAATTTGTAAGTAGAAAAAGAGCAAGATGCCTAAAATGCTGAAAGGCAGAAACAAGGAAGCTAGTAAATTCCAATTTGTTGGTATGTTGGTTTCATTTGGCGATGAAATTAAATCTTCCTTATCAGAAGCAGAAACTACATCTAACCCGAAGCGTACAGTTTTCTTATCGTTAATCTGAACCTTGCAGTGTCCACCAAAACCCAAGAAACCGTATCGAGAATAAGGTTGGTTATGCTTTGTTGCTATGGAAACGGCGTATTTAACACCATTGATTCCTAACGACAGCTTTAATCCACGATCATTTGGAGTGATGACTTGCGGGAGAAGATCTACCTTGTTTCCAGGGCCCAAGAATAGGTACGCCGACCGAGTAATGCGCCCGTTTAGAGGAGTTGTTATATTGAGATAATGCGTTCTCATTGATTTATAAGTTGTACTATACTCTCCCGCATGCGCCGAACTTTTCCTGCCACTCTCCAAGTTGAACCAGTATGCCTTGTGCAAAAGCCCGTCTATCGAAACGCTAGCGTGGGTTGCTGCTGAGGAGTTAACATTAAGTCTGAAAGGATGGTCTACATTGTGAAAGAAGGCGCTCATGATCGATGCTTGACTTTCCATTTTGCGTTCAATGTGATCAACGACAAGGAGGACGCTTGGAGTCAGCATAATCAAGCAACGATAGACGCTTAGCAATCCTAATTCATCTCGATACCACTGACTCATTTCACCGCTTGTAAAAACCATGTCTCCTTCACTAGACGCAGAAATAACCTCCCCTTCTGCCGTCCAAGCTGCCATTGTCTTAAAATTAAACCAACGATTGCATTCACCTTTCTGTCCCTCGAAGGGGCTAAAACATTCGGAATTTGGCGAGGGCCCAAATACTAGGGCATTATTGAGCCACGTGTATTTTGGGGCGTAAAAGGTCTCAGTGATGAAGGGCACTCCATTTGGGGCAAAAACAAAGGATCCTTGGTCAGGATGTTCGTGGCCCGGGTTAAAAGTCTTCCAACCTTTTAACCATGGACGAAAGCCTTTTCTCCTTACAATGGCGTTTATTGCTCGTCCGTGAAGAACACTGCACTTAAAGGAAAGAAATGTCCCACCTTGGGGGTTTCGCGTGTTATTGCTGTAAGAAACATCCACACCACCCCCGTAGGTTACAACTCCCCAGTCACTAAACACATGCAGTCGTGGTAAGCTCGGGTTCGGTTGAGCTCTCTCTTTGATGCTCGCATTGTAAAAAAGAAACTCTGTGTGAAGCATGCAAATTTTATGGGACCGTGCCTGACCAACGGGCCCTTCTCGGGCTTTACGCCCTCTGATTTGCAGAGCCAACCAGTTTCCCAAACCATTCCTCAGCACGTAGTTGTCCAGGAAAACGAGCTGGCTTTCTGGGCCGTAGAACCAATTCCGGTTGGAGTCACCAATACCCACAGTCTCGCTGAACCTTGAAAACACCGTGTAGTACAGAAACCAAAAGTGCTCTTTTAGCCAATGGTTACCGGTGAAATCAACGCGAAAGTGACGTAACGCAAGGAACACATACTGAGTCAGCGAGCGTGATGTATACGTACCATAAGCCACCCCTTCATCGACTGAGCCGTCCACAACATAGTTGAACAGCTCCAAGTTTCTGCTCAGCATTAGGTGAGCGCGTGAAATCCATTTCTCCCCCTCAAGTTCCTTATTCCGGACGACAATCAAAGCGCCGGTAAAAATTGCCATGTAGTTTGTAGCCACGTGATTTTGCAAGTAAGAAGTCCCCCACCACAGCTTTTTATCGTAAGATCTTTCATACAGCTCCTTTGTCACGCTTGTAATTTTCTTCAAGTAGCGTATTCTTTGACTATTGCTTAGACGCGGGTACAAAAAGTCGTACGCAGTCGTCATGCCAGTTAAAGAGTGCGCTACAGGGACGTCGTCGTGTAACATGGCGCTCACTCGCCAGTTCGAAAGATTTTCAAGCCGATCCATAAACTTGACAGCTAGCTCCCTCGCCGCGATATCTTCTGGGTTTAACATGCAGTAGAATGCTAGTGCAGTGAGATCGTTGCCATGACGCTCGTTCCAAGCGCTGGAAAACTTTATCCAATCTCTCGGTGGTAGATATTTTTCTGGCTTCTGCTTCATCTCCTGAGTCGCCAAAGATATCCGTTGTGCTATTTCAGCGTGTGTTGTCCGCGCACGTTCGCGGAGAGTGGGAATGTCTTTGTCGTTGAAAAACAAGAAAGGATGGAGTTGTTGAATGCTTGATCCATTTTGAGTCACAGCTCTTGCAAAAGCGAAGACGGTCATAAAAATTAATCCTGAAAATGACATCGCTCCGGTATCGATCGACACAAGTGAACCAGACTAAACATGAAAGCTATCACTAAAACGAATGCGTTACAACATTCCTGTGGTTTTATCGGCCAATTTCTTTTGTCACTATAATCTGACTTGACGTGACGGGCGTCCTGGACTCCTGGAGCTCATACATGTGAGACAGAAACATGATATCCATCTGTGTTGTATCCAGCGCTGCGACCCTGTTTTGCTTCGCTCCTTATTTATACTATCAAAGACTTGCATGAGGCCTGAATATTGCGTCTTCAAACATGTTCAAATTGCATTTCAGTCTGCGAAAAAGCTCTTTTAAGCAAATATTCGAAGAATCACACTACAACCACTCCCTGATTTCCGCCCGGTACTCTAGTTATAGGGGGAAAGTGAAATTTGTTTTTGTTTTTTTGTTTTATCGCAGTTTTCGCAGTGTAAAGCGCAGTTCGTATAACACGGCTCAATATAAAGTCTATAAAGCACGCGAGACCGTAATTTCTGAATACTTGGTTGGTCGGCTTTCATAACTACAGGGGAATTTTAAAAAGCGGCATCAGAGCAGAAGTCTATAATACGTCACAATTTAAATATTTGTGCAGTTATTAGAAAAAAAAAAGAATGACGCCGATTTACGATTCAATGAAGGAAGGCCACAACCCCCCTTCCAACAATCATGATATTCCTGTTGACAAGTTGTATCACCATTTTCAAGATTTACACTCGTCCATAAATACCTCATCATTATTACCTCGCAATAATATTTTAGGGGAGAAACTCTTCAGCTTAGAAGAAACAAAAACCACCCACAATTATTTAGATACAATTATTACACCTGCTGAAATAGAATCTATGACAAAATTACTTCGATCAAAGAAAGTCCCTGGTCCTGACAAGATTCGCAATGAAATACTAAAAGCTGGAATGCAATATTTTATCACTGCCCTTTGCAAATTATTTAATCTTATTCTGAAAAGCGGTTTCTTTCCTAGCACTTGGTGCGAAGGATTAATTACACCAATTTATAAATCGGGAAATAAAAACGACCCTTCTAACTACAGGGGAATATGCATTAGTAGCTGTCTCGGAAAACTTTTTACCTCGGTCCTCAATGCCAGGTTGAAAAATCATGTACTTCAACAAAACATATTACATCAAGCTCAAATCGGTTTTTTACCCAATCATCGCACATCAGATCATATTTTTACCCTAAGAACATTAGTGGATAAATATGTCAGTCATACAGCAAGAGGCAAACTGTACACTTGTTTTATTGACTTCAAGAAAGCTTTTGATTCGGTTTGGCATGATGGACTATTCTACAAACTTTTACATTATAAGATTGTGGAAATTTCTATGATTTGATTAAAAATCTTTACTCAAAAACTAAATGTTCTGTTAAGTATGGTGACCAAAGGACTGAATTTTTCGATTATCAGAAAGGTGTACGTCAAGGCTGCATTCTGTCGCCCATGTTATTTAATTTATACTTAAATGAAATCCCTTTTTTACTAGACCGAGAAGACACAGATCCTATCGCTCTACCTAACGGCTCCAATTTAAACTGTTTACTTTACGCAGACGACTTAGTATTAATCTCTCACTCAGCTAAAGGTCTGCAGAAGGCACTTTCCATTCTTGAAAAATACTGTAACGATTGGCTGCTGTCCGTTAATCCAAAGAAAACGAAAGTTGTCATCTTCCAAAAGAAATGCAGGAAATCTTTACTCGACAAGCATTATTTTCATATAAACAATGACAAAATTGAAATTGTCAACAATTACACTTATCTTGGTATAAATTTTTCTGCAAACGGAAGCTTTAGAGACTGTAAATCAAACTTAAAAGATAAAACAAGAAGATCCATCTTTGCTACTCGCCGTTACTTAGATTTTTCAAAATTGTCCCTTAGTGTCACAAATAAACTCTTTGATTCTCTCTTTCTCCCTATTTTACTGTACGGCTCAGAAGTTTGGGGTATCTACGATAAAGATGATTTCAACAATTGGGAGAAAGATGACATCGAAAAAACACACATATATTTTTGCAAACAATTCTTAGGATTGAATAAACAATGCCCAAATGTTGCAACCAGAAATGAACTTGGAAGGCTTCCTCTAAAATTAGCCATCGAAACCTCCATAGTAAAATTTTGGATTCATCTTCAGAGCTTACCAGAAAATAACATCGCTAAGCAATGTCTACAGCTTTCTAAGGAGATGGCTGATAAAACCCAGACAGGTCTAATGCTTAAAATGAATCAGTTATGCAATAAATACAACTCGAGCTCTTTAATATTAAATGAAAACAACGGAAAACTCTTTACTTCTTACATTAAGCAAAACATTAGCAAAGCGTTAATAGCTCATCAACTAAAACTAATTAGCACAAACAGAAAATTACAATTTTATCATTCATTTAAAAAAGATACCAAAAAATCTAGTTTTCTGGACGCAATCAACAATCCTCACCACAGAACTGCCATTAGCAAATTTCGACTTGGGAATCACAAATTACGTATCGAAACTGGTAGACACACAATACCCAAGACTCCTATTAATTTGAGAATCTGTTCTTTCTGCCCCCGGGGGGGGGGGGGGGTACTCCCTATAATGGCCTATACGGGGAGGCTCCGCCCGAAAGGGGTACCTTTTTCAGGCTCCAGGTATTTAAAAGGGTAGGGATTTCACAAGTTTAGGTATATGAAAGGGTAGGGAAATCTGCCATAATGATATTTTAAAAGGCCTTTACATTAAATATTTTGAGCAGACGCAACTTTTGGCTGTATCGTCTTAATTTATTAAGCGCTTCATAAAAATGACATGAAAACCTCCCGTTTTAGGTAAATGTGATGTCGTCTAGGTATATGAAAGGGGTGCCTTTTTGCAATAAAAGGTATACAAAAGGGGTACCTTTTCTATCAAAATGGTATATAAAAGGGTAAGGGGTTAGATCTCCGGGCGGAGCCTCCCCGTACAAAACTTTTTCGAGTACCCCCCCCCCCCGGGTTTCTGCCATTCGGATGAAATTGAAAACGAAATGCATTTCTTATTTTCATGCAAGCTATACGAAAACATACGTTTAAAGTTCTTTAATGAAATAACCGCCAAATATAGTATTTTTAACGAGTTTGATATTAATGCAAAATCTTTATTTCTTTGTAACAGCATTGGTCCTGCTGTTTGTCGATCAACTGCTGCTTTTGTTTTTCAAGCTATGTCTCTTAGACATGAAACTTTATTTTCCAAATGATAAAATCGAATTTTTGTTTTATTTCTGATACTACTTGTAATTTCTCAAGTGTAAGTAGGTAATGCCATGTATTTTTATGGAAATACCTCAATAAATTGTTGTTGTTGTTGTTACAAGGCCGCGATCACTGACAACTGTCGGAAGACTGACACGGAAGCCAGCTGTACGCTGTAAACTATGAGAACTCTGAGAACTTTTCTTTCTAGTGCACATCCTGCGCACATCCTGTCCTTCGATGAGGGTCGGAAAGGGAAGGGTGTCATGCACGGTTCACGGGAATTAAAATCGAAAATTCACGCTTCACGGCCATTAAAACAGACTTTTCACGAATATCGCATAATACAGCGTTTGATTCGATTTTTCAACCATATAGTGCTACAAAACTGACGTGTCGACCATTTTGAATTATCGTTTCCACATAAAATATTTGTTTTTTACGCTCTAAAATACTAAACTTACAAAATTCACAACTGAATGCTGTCTGGACATGTCTAGGATTGGTAGCCGTGCTAGTGCGTAACGAGCGTGGCATTTTGTTGACAGATTTGATCTTGAAACATTGTTTTCGAGTTCTGACATTATTGACATGCATTACTACTATAAATATTGAACATTTCACGAAAAATGAGCTTATTATAGACCATGTTCACGAATCTCGAGAAATAAATTAGTTATTTCACGAATCACGGGAGTATTTTCGTTCACGGATCACGGAAAATAAATTCTTTAATTCACGACTCACGGCAATTAAAAATAAGCGATCACGCTTCACGGAAAACCCCCTTTCCGACCCTCTTCGATCGCTGTGTTAGCTAAAACGCAAATAAGTAATGAAGTAATGCAAATTAGCCATGTAGACACTTGAAAAAGTTAGTTAGTTGGTGAGTAGTAATGTACTACACTCTGAGGCAAATTTGCCTTAGAGATGTAGTACATCACTACTTCCAGTGCTGGATACAAAATATGGGACAAAAATGGATTCAAATATTGGAATCAAATATTAGAATCAAAAACTGAATTTTTGCGCTGGATTACAAGCGGAGCGTTTCATAGTATTTTATTTATAAAATGCATGAAACTTATGATCAAATATAATAAAATATTATATTTGCTCCTTATCTTAACAACTGACACAAGCCTGAAAAACCAACCCTAACTCAACCCTAGTTTCAAAATAAAAAAAACTTCTTATACTCTTTTTAAAATATGGAAAATCAGGTATATACCCCGCTGAGTTGTCTCATTATTAATATTTAAACACCTTGAACATCTGCCCTATGTTTAGTATGTCAACCAATCATAACTTTCATTTTTTAGTCAAAATTGTTTCTTAAATGTATTATTTTTTCAAATTTGTTTCAAAGTTGGTTTTAGATTTGGTTATCAAAAAAATTCTTATACTCTTTTTAAAAAATATTGGAAGTGCGTTTAAATCAAGCTATGGATTCAAGCTATGGATTCTAGCTATGGATTCAAGCTATGGATTCTAGCGGAGCTTTTCTTTTTTATTTTCTAAAATAAAATAAAAGAGAAAATCTTGTTCATATAAAATTTTATTTTATATGATCAATTATATTTATTTGTTTGTGGCATTTGGCTTAATAGTTCTTATACTCTTTTTTTAAAATCTTGCATCTTAGTGCGTTTAAAACAAACCTCGTTGACATAATGAAAATCAAAACCTACGGATAAACAGATGAGTTTGTCTTTAATATCCATAAGGATATGTTTCTATACAGCTATCCGATATGTATTTTATTGTGCGCTTGTCATATCCAAAGCTGTATACTTTTTCCTCATATTTGTTAACAATTTGTTTACTCTGTCTGGTTATCTTATTTTCATTTACTAATGTGAGTTCTTTGATATCGCCCTTAACCATCTTAATCATATTTGTGTGATTTAGTATTTGTGAATTTTCATGATTAAGGGAAAAACCTTTAATAACACATTTCTGTTTATTATCGCCATATATGAAACTGTAGTTTTTAGGGCCACCGCTTACAAAGGTACCTTTTATAACCTCACTGTCTAACTCATCTGTTAAATCACCTAACATATCACCTGTTTCTATTGTCTTACCATTTTTGGATTCGATATACACAATACTATCTGTATCAAAATATAATACCTGTTTATCTAAATAGTCTAGTTTTTCATACAACATTAGCCGTGCACTGCTAGTCGTAAAACATGCTACATAGATATTTGTATTATAGCTATTATCAACAAACTGATCTTTATAAGTATAACTCATCTGTACCATTTCTTCATTTATGAAATTCATGTTTAAATTATCAATGGTATCGTCGAGAACTACTTGATAAAATTCATTTATATCAGTTACATATTTACATTGATTCATGTTGGTTCTCTGTCCAAATTTACCCCAAAGTGAGTTTAAACACATTTTTGCAATAGCTCGTAAACCTGAATTTTCATTTAATTTACCTAATTCAATGTCTAAATTCGTTTTGACTTTATTTCTGAATATCATTTCTTCTTTGTCATTTTTAAAATTGTATTTTGTTGATTCGAGTTTTAGCTTCATGAATTTTTTTATATATCCTTTGAATAGATCATCAGATGACTTCTCAAAATGCCAAACCTCATATATTTTTATAATTTTATAGCCTTTTTCAATGGCCTTATTGACCTCATCTGTTGTCCATGTACCAATAAATGCTCGTTCATTTTCACTATGTTGGCATCTTTCTTGTTGCTTTGTTTTTGCACATGATATACACAGAGGGAACATTAGCTTTTCAGCTTTTTCGCATTGGATTTTCACTGGTAAAACAGGATGATATAACCCTTTTGGTGGTAAAATTTTACATTTTATTAGTCCATACCATTTTTTATCGTATTTTTCTGGTGATATAATTTTTATAGGGTGTCCAATGGGGTATTTTTTATAGAACTGAACAGTGGGATATAAGGAGCAAAAATCTACGTATTTTCCGTATTCATCATCTTTGAATTTATAAAGTAGCTTTGTGCTATTAGTTCTACCTCCGAAGAATGCATCTCTTGGGTTTAATGGAGCGACGACTTCTCTATTCCAATCATTTTTATAATATTTTTGGAAACATTTATCATTTTTTAATTTACATTCCCACATTTCAATAAGATTGTAACCAGCAGCTGTTATTTTGTTATTTTTAGCTTGTGTTTTATTATACAAAGTCCCCATATCACATTGGTTCTTATTATTGATTACATCAGGCTTGTAACAATCTGGGCAGCCATGCCAGAAACAACCTTGAAATTCATAAATAGTATTTGTAGATTAACAAAAACCGTCTACTTTTAATTTGTTATTGTTGCTTTGATAACTTTTTCACCACCTTCCAAGGCATGTTGAATTTTAATTTTATTTTTCTCAGCAATGTAATCAAGCCATGCAATACTGACTGCACTATGGTTTTCTGTTTGAACAACGTTATCAACTACAGCTATGGTATTTTTAGGCATATAATTACCTCTATAAATAGCCATACAAACACCAGCTATTGTGATGTATTTTAGTGGATCAATATTTTCTTCATTTATAAAATCTTGTCTAAATTTTAGCATGCATCGCCTCAATATATCAACATCCGAACGACAGTATTCAATTATTTCTTTTTTGAAATCGAAAACATAATTTTCATTAACACGCTCATTATACCATTGTAAAAATTTCTCTCTATCTTGTGTTTTCATTTGATTATAGCCATAATGTTTTTTGGAAGGCATCTCTCCTATATACTTTTGATTACAAACTTTGTTGAAATAATGTGGAAAATATCCTTTTTTCAACTCGTTTAAACCAAACGTTTTAGGAAACGATGATAACGATTGTTGAATGAAATTTAAGCTGTCGATTATTTTGATTCTTAATTGTGAAATTTCCATCATCATAATTTTTGCACCATTGTAAATACAATAAGGTTTGAAACCATTATCTATACACCATTTTAGTATAAAATGATTGTCATACGCTTTGCCATTATGAGCAAGAAGGGTGTATCCTTTATATTTTTCATTTAGAATTCCATTACAAAAATCATTAATATCATTGAAGATTGATTCATTACCATTGAAATCATGACAGATAGCTAAATTGACGTCGTGTATTCCAGTGTTTTGTGTACATTCGAAATCAAAAAATAAATATTTTTCATTATACGTTTTACATGAGTAGCAATAATCTTTTTTGAGAATGTTTTTATTTAATCGGCATGGTTTTTTGCTATTTTTGATGCAATTTCCACCCTTACACTTGATCTTTTTCATGAAACATTTATGTTTGCTTTCACAATAGCTATTACAATTATTACACATTTTGTAACCACATTTATGTATTTTAATATATGGTTTTAGTATAATTTGATTGCATTTTAAACATTTTGCTACACTGCTACATACTGAATCATTTCCATCTTTTTTCGATCGGTTACTAGTATGGTTTTTAAAACAACTATTACCATGGAAAACACGATTGCAGTGATTGCAGGTGACGTCTTTACCATCACATTTATTACCATCTGAAAAATATTTAAAACAACATAAGCATTTCTGAGGACATTTATGTTTATCACGTTTCGTATAAGTTTTTTTACAAGAATGACAGAAATATGCTACATTTAAAAAAGCTGTCATTGATTTTATAACATCAAAATGATTCCGTGTTTTGTATAGATAAATTTTATCAGCTTTTCCCTTATTGGAAGTATATATAATCTCATTGAATTGCTCACTATCGATTATATTTATTTCTACATCTAAATGTAATGCAAAGCTATTTACATCTTCTAAAGAATTTCCATAATCGTTTATTGAAACATTAGCATTGTTATGTAGCTCTTTGGCTTTAATTTCTTGTAGTTTTCGACTTTTATTGAATCCATCTTTCAACTGAGTTGCGGTGTAATTATCCTTGTGCAAATTAGCAAAGCCTGTTACTATTGCCCTAGCAAGGCATATTGAGTCGGTGTTTTTTATTGTGATAATGCATTGTTTCCTATTTACTGTTTGTTTTGATAAATATAGTCGACCTTTACCTGAAGGTATTTTAACAGATTGAATAATTATTTTGCAATTTTCTAAATTTATTTCTTTATACTCCAACGTATTGATTACATCTGAAAGTTGATTTAACTTGAAATCAGAAACTTTTAACAATTTTGTTGAAATCGGATGTGTTAATTCATTATTTGAAATTACCAATCTGAACCTATCATTTGGTTTTAACTGTCTTTTCTTTATTGTCATTTCAACCATTTTTTCAAAGACACTGAAAACGTCATTTTTATTACCTATGAAATTTTTGCGTACAATTATTTTAAATTCATTTGTGTAAGCATTGTACTTTTTATTTACCGTATTTCCGATTTCAGTTATTTTGAATAGAGGTTGGTCATTGGATGTTGTATCAAAAATACTGTCATCGAAATTAAATTCATTGAGTGTCCTGTTTAAGGTCTTATCGTTCTTATATTTTTGAATTTTATTGATTACTTTTTTCCTTGTTGAGTTTTTTACAAGATCTATCCATGTATAGCCTAGTGCCTTTGCATCCCTCAGGTAACTTTTTGATAGTTGTTTAAGAGTATTATGGGTTTTTGTTATTGGTTTAGGAGTATTTGAATGAGATTGGTATGTCTTCTTTTTTGGTATTTTACGCGAGGGGGTGGGGGTTCGATTCGGCTTCTGGGGCTCGTGTGCTTTCGGCTCGACCTTTTTGTGCTCGTGTGCTTTTGGTTCGGCTTTTAGTGATAAAATGAGTTTTATAAGGTCGGTTTTAGATAGATTGTTGAGATCAGATTCGTCCATATTAATATTGGTTGAGATATTTTTTTGTGTCATTTTTGTGTACTATATAAAATCACCCAAACCTTTAAGTCCTTTTATAGTAAAAATTATTTTTGAGATTTTTGGTGCGTTTAAAGATAACCAGAAATAATATATTTTTGGTCACCAAAGGTAACAGAAAACAGCAATTTATATATGCTGTGCTATACAATATATAATTATATAATTTTTCTTTATATGTTATTCATCAGGTATAATATTAAACCGATCATCTTCTTGAATGCCTTTAATGACAGCATTTTTAATGTGTTTTTTAGTTTTTATATGACTCCATTTTCCTGAAAGGCAAGTGTGATATTCACAAATATCACAATACCAAGGCTTATTAAGCATGTATTTCGTTTTTGATCTAGTAATAGCTTCTAATCGGTCTTTTTCGGTTGTATAAATTTTGTTCCTTCCCATTTATTATATACTATATAAACAATTCTTTATATGTTTTTTATAGTGCGTTTGAGTGATAGATATAAACATATAATTATTTTCTTTATTAATATATATAGAATGAGTGATATTACATTAAATATCAAACACCTGCCAGAAGCTGATGAAAGCTCGAATGATATAGTCTTCATAAATAAAATGTGGTGTATTCAGAGCATTCTTGAAGCTAATATTTGTATTATTAAAATGCTATCTTCGAACCTAAATAGCAGATCTGAAATATCAAATGAAGACAAAAATCATGCACGTTTAGAGTGTAAACCTGAAGACCAGAAACGACGACGTGGAAGGCCTCGTAAGGATCAACATATGTCTTCTCAGAAGCAATGTTTGTGATATAAATACATATTTATTCAGTATATGCAAATCAGGGCTGGAACCCCAACGGTTTTGAAATGATTAATATTTAAAATGCTTCTTCATATGATTTTTTTAACCAATCAAAAGCTACATATTTTGATTCACAATTGTGAAAATTTTTTGTGAAACTTTATTCATTTTGTGAAATATTTTTGTGAAATATTTTTGTGAAGATGTAAGAACTATAGGGGATTTCCCATGAAAATGAGTCATCATTACTTTCCAAGGTCATCATGCAGTCGTATGATTTCTATTTACCAATCATATTTCAACAAGTAAAAAGTTTATTCTGAAATTTACTGCCCAACAAACCAAAATGGAACCAAAATGGAACCAAAATGGAAACCAAAATGGAACCAAAATGGAAACCAAAATGGAAACCAAAATGGAAACAAAATGGAAACCAAAATGGAACCAAAATGGAAACCAAAATGGAAACCAAAATGGAAACAAAATGGAAACCAAAATGGAAACAAAATGGAAACCAAAATGGAACCAAAATGGAAACCAAAATGGAAACCAAAATGGAAACAAAATGGAAACCAAAACCAAAACCAAAACCAAAATGGAAACCAAAATGGAAACCAAAATGGAAACGATTTTTTTACTCAAAAAGTTTATTCTGAAATTTACTACCAAAACAGCTGTGCCGTGAAGTTATGTGTGTTATATATATATAATGCTTTGTAATTCTGAAATCCACGATGAATTAAAAATTTTAAAAGAATCTATATGCCCTTTCTGCGATCAACTATTTATAGAAGGTAACAAGGATGCTGAACCATGTTGTAGTAAGCAGGATATGTCAAATCAAAACGGTATAAATGTTTGTATTAATTGCGGTTTGGTTCATGGTTCTATTTATTACAATGAGTACATTGATTTTTATGCAAATATGGATAAAATACGGCGAGAATCGGTATATCATCGTAAATACCACATTGAAAATATGCTAAATAGTATATGTTATGGAAATAGGGTACAATTGACTCGTGATCAAAGGAATCGGATTTATAAAGTGTTTGATATTATCGAATCCGCTATTCCTGTTGTAAACAAAGGTAGAAAAAGACTTATATCAACCAAATTCATAATTAAACAGCTTTTTTTGATGATGAATCTACCTTGTGAATTTATCAAAATTAGCAAAAGCAAGAAAACGTTAGCCTATTATCGATTGTATTGGAATGAGATTTTAGAATTAAAATTTGATAGTATCATGCACATTATCAGACAGTGAATTTTTTATCATATTTTACCATATACTTATCTA
Source organism: Oculina patagonica (assembly GCF_052425735.1). Lineage (NCBI taxonomy): Eukaryota > Metazoa > Cnidaria > Anthozoa > Scleractinia > Oculinidae > Oculina > Oculina patagonica. The sequence continues at coordinate 10,594,161 of NC_135761.1, read as the reverse complement.
TAATCGGGCTGTTATCACTTATGTAGTCATCGGTGTTTTTCATCGTTATTAGGATATTGGATAGGTCGAATTCACCCGTTCGCAAAATAAATTTTAGTGTGTTAAGTATATGCATATAGGATTGGGTTGCATATATACAATTTTGAATTTTCAAATCGAGATTTTGATGTTGAAGCCAACCTTGTATCAATAAAGCTCCCGTGCTGATTGCAACAAGGCTGATACCACCAGTTGAAACGGATGATACTATGCCCCCCGAAGCAAATAAAATAGCCAGCGAATTGCCTATTAATTTAAACCTTTTAAAGGTTTTTGTAGCTTGTTTATAACACCAACACTTCTTATGGTATACTTTGTAGTATTCTTTCAATTCTTGAATTTGCGCTTGATTTAACTTGTCACTAATATGATTCCATTCGAATATATTTTTGCGTTGTTTCGGCATATATATTATATGCTTAGACTATGTTTTATTTCTATTTTTAAATCTGTTGTATAATTTTCTGATATTTTTAATCAACCGTTGAATAGTTTTCAGCATCTCATGTATTAAATCTGCAGTTTTCATATAATAGTGAGTTAGATAATTTATTCGAAAAATATATCCATTGTTTTATCTAAAAATTGGACTTTGTGATACTCTCGACTATTCACTGACATTGCTGTGTTACTAAAACCGATTCTTTGTACAAAGTAATCTGAACTGATTTTAATGTTGGATGCATTGATATTAAACCCAGCCAATGTTTGATCAATACTCATAGCATTATTGCAAACAGCGATTCTAAATTGATTCCCTATTTTAGTATACCAGAGATTTAAATATTTATCAAAATATGTTCCTCTTATTTGCTCTGTATATGAATCTAGATCATAATCGATGAATAGCTTATTATGCTCCACTTTAACCCACGGAAAACTAAAGCTATCACTCTCGATAAATTCAATTTTAATTCTTTTATTATCACCGGTTTTATAGTCATATTTAAATCCCATATAAAAAGTCCAGTTATCTGCGTGAGTGATATTTGTATTTAAATTAATTTTAAAAACACCAAAAAAACCATTCTTCGGATCAAAATCTGCTAACAATTTTGTGGGATTAAAGACAAGATTATCATTTAATCCAGACAATACAGCTCCGTTGCTATCTGACATGATGAAATTTGATGGATCTAATAAATCAAAAAAGTATTCAAACACCTCATTATAATAACTTTTGGGTTGGAGTGATAATATTTTTGTTTCAAGATAGGCCTTAAGATTATCATTGAAGCTATTCAGTTGTTTATAATTGACGGCTTGGCTATCACTATTTCCCTCTAAAACGCCATAAATAGCTTTATTATCCATATTGATGGCTGTGTTGAAATTAATTTGGTCATTAGCTATATAATATATTTGATCATAAATACTTGGTTCGACATTGGATTGATGGCCAGATATACCATAAACAGTAAAATATGTTTGTAGTTTTTGATCATAAGAGCTTCCAGGCATATTTTTCATGACTATATCAATATATAGGTAATTATTCCCAATGTTTTGACTTTTTGTGAATTGACTTATTAACCTGATATACTTTTGTGTTTTAAACGTTTTTCTGCTAACGTTATGAATAGTTTCTATGGATGATGTGCCATATATTTCCAAACTGTCAGGGTCAATATTATCACTAACCCACATAATCTCAAGAACAGCAGTATATTGATCATTGGTCAATAAATACAGATTTAGTCCAATTCTTGAACTGTAATAGCCTTTAGAACTGTCAAGCAATAATTTCATGTCAACAACCTTTTTATTTACCTTATGTGGTGAATTTTGAAAGGTTACAACATTCACCAATTCGGCATCATCTTCTTCACTCACTTGTGCATTGGGATCATCCATTATATATTTGAATTTATTTTCACCATTAGCTGATTGAACATGACTTTTACCAACATAATCAAGCATGTATTTTTTGTTTACAGCGTCTGTATCATTGCTTGGTGTTTTTATATTTGTTATTTTATGAGAGTTCATATCGAGATCAGCTTGCATTGAATTACTACCATGGATATTTAACCTATTTTGTACGTTTTGTACTATGCCATTGGCAACAGCTTTAGTTAGAAAAGTACTGTCTACATATTGCTTTGAAGGTTTGTTTTGGATACTAGCGGCTAAAATAGCACTTGTTTTTTTTGTCTGGAAAGTAGCATTGACATAAATTTTATCGGCTTTTAGTGCGTCTTGGGCATCAATGTACCTTTTATTCATTACGTTAGACAAATTGCTGTAATATTGATCAAAATTAGGTACGTTTATTATACTGTTAAACGTTTGTTCGTTATTGGTACTAAGATCGGCTTTATTTTGTATTTTACTATCTATTTTTTGTTCAAGATTGGTGTCCATTAAATCAACGTATTCTTTCGATACTAGGGTTGTTTTTTGGTACAATCCATCATAGTACGGTGCACTGTTGTTTATCGTTGCTTGATTAGCATCAAAATTGTTTCCTGCAACATCTTTTGTCAAACAATTCAATTTAAGATATCCTTTGTTGACACCTGAAGACAAATCAAGAGCATACGAATCGTAATCAGCATCGATAGCTACATCAGCTTGTGTATTTAACCTGAATATCTTTTTGTTATCCATATCGAAATCAGCTCCCAGTTGTTTAAAACCAATTGCAGGTTTTGCACTTTGAGAATATTTGGTATGCATAAAATCATTTTCGTCATTAATGTACCCCATTTTCTGTTAATATGTTAGATTAAATCTTCTCATCGAAATTTTTTGTTATGAATTTACGTGGTTTATCAATATATAAAAAGCTGAATGGGTCTTTAGTTGCTTGCTCGTATAGCTCTTTTGGAATACTGTTTTCACGGCATATCAGTGCCCTCTCATTAGCACTTGGGAATTCGTAAATACAAAAATGCGAACAGTTAAGTCTTATGTCTTTTTTCGTTTTAAAATAGCTTTGAGACAAATATATCACGCTACAGTTTTTATGTCTCCCTTGTATAAAATAATCGATTAATGGTTTTTGATTTTTATCACAAACATAATCGTCAAATATCACGAGCTTTTGATTATCATCATTTAGTTTAGAAACAGGAATTATTTGGTCGTTACTAGCTTCAATAATGTTATAACCAGCTTCATCGCTTATTGGTTGGAACACATTGATAAGATTCTGGTATTTAGACTGGTCTAAATTTTTTGCATATAAATATATTTTATCGAAATATAATAAATTGTAAATCATATGCATTAAAGTATTAGTCTTTCCCATATTACTCGGAGCGCAAAGTAGCATCCGAAAACATTGATTTGGCATGAAATCGTATACTTGTTTAAAGTTCGAGACTATATCGTCTTCAGTGTCATAATTTGGTATTTTCATATCTATATATATCAGTTATATAATATGAAAGACGCCTGAAAGACTGATGAAAGACCGATGAAAGACTTCTGGAAGACCGATGAAAGACTGATGAAAGACTTCTGGAAGACTGATGAAAGATTGATAATAATCTACACTAATATATATAAATGAGTCTATTAGCTTGGCAAAAAATTGCTGATCAAAAAGAAGAAGTTGAAAATCAAATCAAGAATATTAATAATCAAATAATGTCTTCAAAATTGCAAGATGAATTAGGACAAATCAAATTCATAAAAATGTTTAAACCAGTAACATCTCGTCTCGACACACAAATTGAAGCAACTAAAAAGTTGAATAATAATAAAGGGGTAAGAGAGGGTGATCCTCTTCCAGAATATCCAATTGAACCAGAAGATGAGGATGAGGATGAAATGCCAAATTATCCACCCCCGATACCAATTGATGAAGATGAGGATGAAGATGAAATGCCCAATTATCCACCCCCGATACCAATTGATGAAGATGAGGATGAAGATGAAATGCCCAATTATCCACCCCCGATACCAATTGATGAAGATGAGGATGAAGATGAAATGTCTGATTTTGAAGTATCACCCTCAATAGAACGGAAGAGAAAAGAATGGGCTCCTAGTTCAGTCAAAAATGCTGATCAAAAGAAATTAGATAATGAACGCAAATATCTAGCTGAAGAAAGACGTCGCGTCAACGTTTTATTAGGGAAGCTCTCGAAAAGTGGTAAAAATTATGTTAAAACGGGAAAGTATCGTGGGGTATCATATGATGATCTATTAAAACAATCAGATAATTTTACAAAACAAATTAACAATATTGAAAACCAGTTGTTATTAACTAAGCAAAAAATACAACGTATGGAGTACAAACGGGTTCCTTTCTCAGCTTTGGATTTACAGGAAAAATCAAAAAAATTAAAAAAGACCCCCCGTAAAACTAAATATAAAAAAAAACCAGCCATAGAAAAATCATTATATGATAAGATAGAGGGTATGAGGAGGGACACAGCGCCTGATTCTGATAGAGAAGACGATGAATGGGAAGGTGGTGGTCTAGCCCATAATTATAAGGCTATTTATTACAGAGACCCTGAAAAACTTATTGAAAAACTGGATTTAATTTGCGGAAGCATTAACGCTGGGAATACGAGTTATGAATTAAAAAACCAAGGTATTACAATATTGGATGAACTGTTAAGAGTAAAAAGAATTACAAAGCGTCTATATGAAAAAATTTATAACAACTATTTTATCTAATTTAAATATATATAATGGAGAAGCATTTAATACTTAGTTCATTCAGGGCGAAAAGACAAGCCAATAATTATAATCAGAAAGCACATGATTTTACAATTTATCTTGACCAGCCTTTATTCCTTGATCCAAATAAAAATTATGAGATGGCACTAGACGAAATAATCAGTATGACGTATAGCTGGTATAATATTTCGGCTTCATTCACCAATAATAAGATTAGATATCGAAAAACAACAGGTAGTGATACAAGTTTTAAAGATATCGTTTTTCCAGATGGCATGTATTCATATAGTGACATTGATACTTTTTTAAAAAATACAACTGGTAAAGATGGTGATGATTATCCATTTTTAGTTACGTTTGATTTATCATTATTTAGAACAATAATAACCATACAGCAAAATTATGAATTAGATCTATCTGTATCAGACTTTAATATGATACTGGGTTTTGATAAGAAAATTTTATCAGCTGGAAGCAACATCAGTGATAAAATACCTGATTTAACAAGGAGCGTTGATATGATATGTATTCATTGTGATTTAACTCACCGATCATTGACAGATGAATCAAAAGATGTATTATTTTGTTTTAGTATCATAGCACAAGGAATTCGTAGATCTTTTCCTTTTACTATTGAACCGAGAAGGTTGAAATTTTCACCAATTAATAAAAATAGTATTGATTCAATCAGACTATATATAACCGATTCGTATAATCGTCCCATTGATTTAAATGAAATCGATACGGCGTTTCATATCGTTATCAAAGAGGTGAATTAATCTAAACTAATAATATAAAATGAATCGAGTATACGAATGGTCAAAATTTTATAACCCTAAAAAAGGTTTATATCAATATCGTCATAAAGGATCAGGTTTAATAACTAATGATTTAGAAAATATCGGACAATATGCTAAAAAAATGGTAAAATATCTCAATAAATCACCAATAATCAAAGCACAAAAGAAAAGTTTAAAATCCGTGTTAAATAGAAGTGAAAAAGCTGGTGATCTTATTTTGAAACGATTAGCACAATTGAAGTAAATTATCTAATCTAATAATATAAATGAGTTTCAGAAGCATAGAAAATGTTGAAAAAGTTGATTATCTCCGATTCAATCTGCAAACACCCATTATTCGACCTGCAAATGGGCTATATCAGGAAAAAACAGGGTATATATTCAATATGACTGATAGGTCTAGTTGGTTTGATTGGTATAATGGGTATTTTATCGTGAAATATAAACTTGAGAAAAAGGCTGATGGATCGAACATTGCGGTCAATGCTCTAGAAACACCTGCGCTAACGTCAACGATAAATGATAGTACCAGTATTATAAATCACATTATGATAACTTCAGGAGGTAAAAAACCTTACGATGGTAATGACATGCATAAAATCTGTTTCATAAAAGGATTGCTTGAATTTTCTGATGACTATAGCCGTACAGTAGCTACCAATTTCAATTGGTATCTCGACGATAGAGCTGTATTAGCTGGCGATTTAAGAACAGCCCCAAAAGTAGGAGCAATTAAAAGAGCTGAATTGTGTTCACAATCAAAAGACGTATACGCAATCATTCCGTTAAATAGGTTTTCAATTTTTCAAGAACTCCGCGATAAAATGATACCACCAATGCAAATCGAACTAAACATAACACTAAATGATGATAGAGAATTTATTTATAGAGTTGCTGGGGATGAAACACGATATGTTGTTCAAGATTTTCAGTTATGGCTACCGCGTTTAAACTTTACATCAGCAGGACAAAAATTAGTGAATAGTAGTTTTTTAACAGCAACAAAATGGACATATTTAAGAGAATTTATTAAACATTCATCGCCAACAACTGCTATTTCTGGGATATATCAAATTACACCAGCTATTAAAAATGCAAAACATGTTTTTGTATATCTGCAAAGAAACAAGTCAAATAATGAATTAGAAAACCCCTTTATTTTTGATACTTTTAAAATAAATGCGGGTGATAATGCATGTACACTATCTACCTGTCGATTGCAACTTGGAAATTCATATTTTACTCCAGAACTAGAGTATGATTGTGATTTTAAACCAAGATTATATAATGACATTCAAGAATATGCATTCAGAACCAACGACTACAATACAGGAACTCAGTTAAATTTACAAAATTATTCTGAATTATTTCCTGTTATCTATTTCGATTTAAGAAATCATAAGGAATCGGTTACTGATGATCCAAAACAGTTATTGTTTCATTACAGATTGAATGTACAAGCTACTGACGATTATATGATATACGCTGTAGTTCTTTATGAAGAAAAAATTGTAATTGACAAAATTGGGAATGAACTTATTTTTATGTAATATTTAATCTAACACTATTATATATAGAGCAAGACTATGAGCACAAAATATATTTCAGCATATATTCATTTAACAGAAGGCCAAATGAAAAAGCTAGCCAGAGCAATCAAAAATTCAAGTGAAGTGAGTTTATTGATTGATAAGCATCAGATCAAAAAGAAGGGTAATACTGAGTTATACCTTACAAAAAGACAAATAACACGGCACAATAAAGTAAAAAGTGAAGGAAAAGGCATTACACTGACTTTATCTAAAGCCCAAATAAGTAAAATGCGAAGGGATATGATTGGAAAAGGAATTCAAGTCACTCCCCCTCAAGGAGGGACAGGAATGCAAATAGAATACCCTTATTATTCACCACAAATCATTAGGAAGCAAAGACCAAAAAATGGTGGCAAAATCAAACTACCAAGTAAGAAAGATGTATTATCTTACAGATCTCCTCCAGTAATAGGATCATGGGGTGAATATGATAAATTTCTTAGAACAGGTGGATTAGTGCTTCCAAAAAAAAAAATCTTAAAACCGAAAAGAAAGTAATAAAGCCAACATTCCATAAGAATATACCGATGAGTAATTTTGATCTAATAAAATGGTGCAGATATTTAAGCATCCCAATTAGTGATGTTTTGTCAAGGGATAAAAGAGTACCACATAACCATAAACAAGCATTATTTATTTACAATCTTGAACCATCTTATATGAGCGGTAGCCATTGGGTTGCAACTTATGTAAAAGATATGGTAATCAATTATTTTGATAGTTTTGGTATGCCTCCATTTCAAGAAATAGTCGATCACGCAAAAAAGAAGAATTTAACATTGATACATCAAAACAATCAGATACAGAATATAAATACAACCACATGCGGATACTTCTCTTTATACTTTCTCAACGAAATGAATAAGGGAAATTCGTATTATAATTTATTAAAAGTGTTTGACATATATGACACAATGAATAATGAAAAATTCATTCAACATTATTTCAGAAATATATAACTCATATATATACAATGACTAAAACGTATTGCGTACGTGAAAAAAGACAAACTAATTCAGTTCCTAGTTCTGAAAAATATGTGAGAACAAAAAACAATCGTTTATTGCTCAAATCAAAATGCGCTTCTTGTGGTATTACTAAAACCCGTTTTGTTAGTGAGAAAAAAGGGCGTGGAGTAGGTGAAACGATTAACAAAAAGGTCGGCGAAAAGATTCCAGGGTTTCAACAGGCTCAAGACTTAGCATCGGCTATCATGGCAGTTACCGGAGGTGATAAAGATCTATTTAAAAAATATTGGCGCGGTGACTTTGCTAAAGGTATATTTAATAAAAAAAGCGGGATTCAGACATCTAATTTTTGGAAGCCCGCTGGTGCATATGCACATGAAAAATTTAATCCATCATGTAATTACACAGAATATAAAAACGGCAAATGGATTAATCATTATTGCGATTAATATCTAATCAATATATATAATGTGCCAATCATACTGCGTTTCATGCAAAAGATATACCGATTCAATAAATCCTAAAAAAGTCAGAAGCAAAAATAACCGGCTCGTGGAGAAATCGATTTGTTCTATATGCAAAAAGAATAAAAGCAAATTCATCAAAGAGCATTATGGCGGGGCTCTTGATATTCAAAAACACTTATCAAAACTTGGAGAACTACACATGAGAACACCTACAGGCAAAAAGTATAATTATTGTGGACCTGGAACTAAATTAGAAAAAAGATTAGCATCTAACGATCCTAAATATAGAGATCCAATAAACAATCTAGATAGCATATGCCAACAGCATGATATTGACTACAGTAATTCAAAAATCACTAGCTGATAAACATAAGGCAGATGATCTTATGCTTAAGAGAATATCAAAAATACCATTTAAAGACCGTCCATGGGGAACAACAGGGGTACAAGCTTTAATCGCTAGTAAAAGAAAAATCGGATTGGGTATAAAAAAAAAGCCAAAAAACGTAAAAAGCCATCGGGTGAAGAAAACTGGCAAGAAAAATTAGCTGATGAATTACACAAGCCAATAAAACGTAACTTTACTAAACGACGTGTTATAGTTAACCATATTGATGAGATATGGTGCAGTGATCTTGTTGAGATGCAACAGTTCAGTAAATGGAATAAAGGCTACAGATACCTTCTAATGGTACTAGATGTTTTCAGTAAATATGGTTGGATAGTGCCTCTAAAAGACAAAAAAGGTGAAACTGTAACTCAAGCTTTGAAAACAATATTCAAAGAGGGGCGTAAACCACAATATCTTTGGACAGACAAGGGTAAAGAGTATTATAACCAACATGTAAAAGACATCTTAGAAAAGAATAAAATAACACTATACTCAACAGAAAATGAAGAAAAGTCGTCTGTATGTGAGCGTTGGAATCGAACAATAAAGTCCAAAATGTGGAAACAATTCACTGCTCAAGGTAATACGACGTACCTCGATATGCTACCCAAGCTGTTAAAACAGTATAATAATACCAAACACTCAAGCATTAAAATGACACCTGTAGAAGCCTCGAGGAAAAAGAATGAAGGCTTAGTATATTTCAATTTATACGGTGATATGGAAACATCAAAACCGAAACCGAAATTCAAAATAGGTGATAAGGTTCGAATATCGAAATATAAAAGAAATATTTTCGATAAAGGGTACACCCCAAACTGGACCGAAGAAATTTTTACAATCGATAAGATACAATACACTAATCCTATTACTTTCAAATTGAAAGATCTCAATAATGAAGACATACAAGGAAGTTTTTATGAGCCTGAAATGTTGAAAGCAAAACAAGAAGTATTTCGTATTGATAAAGTGATCCGTAGAGATTATAAAAAGAAACAAGCTTTAGTTAAGTGGAAAGGATACAGTGATGACTTCAACAGTTGGATTCCAATCAAGGATTTGAAAGATATATAAACAATTTTTAATTTTATTTATGGAGTATATGTTAAGAGTGCCTTAAAATCAATTATCAAGTATTACACATGCAAATAAAAATATTAAGTATAATATTTTTATAAATCAGTATTTGATTACAAAAAATATTTTAGGACATACATTCATTTTAAAAAAACATTGAATTTATCAACAACTAATTTTTCATCCAATTGGTCTTCATTATAAAAAAAGGTATCAATATTTATAATACTACAGCCGTTATCAAAAAGCATTTCGACAATATCTAAATTAAACAAATTTGATATTACGTAATTAGTATCTTTATAATTATCAAAATATGCTTCAATATAATCAGCCCATGGGTTAGCACCACCATCCATAACAACTACACTCTTTGGCTGATTAAATACCATGTGCTTGAAATTAAATTCATCTTCTAAGATTTTAGCAATTATTTTAATATCATTCGATCTATCATTTTTATCCGAGGTTAAACCAATTATAAATCTTTTATCATTCATATATATATATATTACAAAGAGATTTTATTTTTATATGGTTTTATGCGTTTTTTCCTTAAGGGCGATATCAAAGAACACATATAATGATTTTAAATTATATTTTAAATTAGTATGAATATTACTGATATAACTTTTAGTAAAAAACGCATAAAACCATATAAAAATTTCTAAAGTATATATATATATATATAAATGGTTGAAGTCCGGAGATATTTTACTGAAAAGGACAAAATGGATGCAAAAAGAAGATCGAAAAGAGTATATGCTTCTAAAAAGGAATGGTTTTGTGTCATTTGTAATAATTATAACTATAAACTAGCCGGTAAATGGAGACATCTTTTAACACAAAAGCATATTAATAACAGCATCATTTACAACAAAAAATCAGATTAAATGCACTTTATAAATGATATAAAAAATAATGTATAATAAATATTATAATGACATCAAATTACATCAAAAAAAAATTTGTTGATATGATGAATATTATAGAAAAACATTGCATTAAGGACAATATACATTTCTTACAATTAAGTGAAAAGGAACAATCAGAAAGATTAGCTAACATTTGTACTGATCTCGGTATTATATCAAATATGATCCTACATAAAAACATGTTCAAAAATCTGATAAAAATACAAAAATATTATATTGAAAATATAATATAAGACGTTCAGTTTAAAAGCACTGTATATAAAATTTTGAAAAAAGAGTATAAGAGATTTTGAAATAAATTTCAAAAACATCATAAAACTCGGCTTCGCTTGGTTTTCCAGATTCATATTTCAGTTATGATTTCAAGGCTTGTTTAAACGCACTGTATCCAAAATTTTGAAAAAGAGTATAAGAAGTTTTCAGGCTTGGTTTTCTAGGGTTTGAATTTCAGTTTTTGATTCTAATATTTGATTCCAATATTTGAATCCATTTTTGTCCCATATTTTGTATCCAGCACTGGAAGTAGTGATGTACTACATCTCTAAGGCAAATTTGCCTCAGAGTGTAGTACATTACTACTTTGGTGCTCGAAAAATCGGCTCGTCCCAGTTGGTGAACATTTGTGCCAAAATCCAGGGTCGGTCAGGGTTTTGGGGTATACGGTATACAGGGGTATTTTAAATTGGGTATGCAGTATTTTACGCTTAAATTGGGCCTTTTATGGGTAAAAAGTATACTGTGCTATTCCAATTTTTTTTATTTTGTAGGATTTTGAGGGTAAATTTTGAGTATACTGGGTAGATGTTTTTCAGGTTTATCGGTATACGCGTATACGACTTACCCTCCTGGACGAACCTGAAAATCATATCTGAGACCCAAATTATGGAAGTACGAATATCGATTCATTACGATTCATTAAGAACCGACAGAATAAACTAGCTGTTCTTTTAATCCAGATCTGCAAATTTTGCAATAGCATTAGTAGCTGTTTGCTTGCAAAACGGAAATGATTTAATCGCGCTGGAAACTAACCTGAAATCATACCCTCCCTCCCTACTACTGCTGCTCCCTCTCGCTTTTCGTAAAAAGAAAAAAGAACGCCTGATCGCAGGTTAGCTGGAAACGTACCTATTAGACTGTCCACAGCCTCTCGATTTTTCAACGCAAAAAAGCAAACAAAGCGAGCGCGAAGCGCGAGCGCTTGGCAGGAAGGGGACGGGAAGCGAGCGAAGGAAAACTGGAGAAACGGGAAATTCAATATTTCCAAAGATGTCTACAGCCCCTCTATTTTTTTCGCTCCCCGCCCCCCACCCCCTTGCTTCTTCCGTTTTGCGCTGGCGTCCAGTTCTTTCGCCGTTCTCACCGCGCGCTCGTCGATCGAAAAAAACACGAAAAAATAGAGGGCTGTGGACAGTCTACGTACCTATCATATATCAACCTTCGAGCCCCGGGGCCGGGATCCCGGGGGGCTACTCAAGAAAACTTTTGTACGGAGGGGTTTTGCCCCGAGGTCCAAAAGCAACCCTTTTTATACCTTTTACTGGAAAAAAGATATCCCTTTCATATACCGAAAAGACCAACCTCGTTCCCAGGAAAAAGCCCTGGGAACGAGGTTGCGAAATGACATGCAGGGCATATGCATATGCCTAATACAGGAAATCTTGATGTCATTTTTATGTTGCGTTTAATAAATTCAAATAATACGGCCGGCCATAAATTGCGTCTGTTCGAAATATTTTAAAATACCTAAATGACCGATATCCCTACCCTTTCATATATACCTACCCTTTTATATACCTGATGCATGAAAAAGGTGCCCCTTTCGGGCGGAGCCTCCAAGTATAGGTCATTATAGGGCCGGGAGTTCCCTCCGGGCTTCGAGCATATAATATGCCTATAGCTAGTAGCTCGTGTCAATCTCGTCCCCAGAGGCCGCGATCGTTCTCGTCTGCGCCAGGGATTGGGACCTCTGGGCTAATCTGAGGGGTCATGAATGGTCCCTCAAAATGTCGCAGTGCTCGCAATGCTCGCAAAATTTTAGTGGGTGCTCGTTTGCTCGTGCTCGCACAATTTTACAAGTGCTCGCATGCTCGGTTTTTAGTGAAGGTAGGTTTTTGAAAAGTGCTCTTTGCTAGCAAGGCTATTTTTTGTCAATGCTCGTGCTCGCAAAGAAAAACGCTGTGCTCGCATGCTCGCAAATGCTCGCAAAGACCATTTGATACCCTTAATCAGTCTGAAAACCCGCCAAAAAGACGGCCGAATGTGATTGGCTGTTGAAATCTTGTCCGTTTCACCACAATTTGCGGCGCACGCGCACACTGGAACCAGGATTTCCAGGTTCCGCTTTGGATTAACCCAGAGCCGTTGAGTTTCCCGACCTTTGGTCAAGGGGAACGCAGGCTATGGGAACGGGATTGTCATGGTGCGTGTAGCCTGCGAATACAGCCGCCTCTCATTCTGCGGGACGTGAATGAGAGGCGGCTGTATTTGCAGGCTACCTCAGAAGCTACGCCAGCAATATTGCAAATCATCGTCAGCACTACTAGTCCACTACAGTTCTCGAACACTCCATCCCTCGCTTCCGCTCCCCTCCCCCCCCCCAGCCTGCGGACACAGCGGATTTCCGATTGTTGTTTATTGTTGTTTACGCCAGGCTAACCCCATCCGCCTCCCTGCCGTGAGACCTCAAGAGCATCGAGTCAAGTCAAAAATCGTAGAAGAGGTAACCTGCGATCAGGCGTTATTTTTCTCGCGGCGGAGGGGTCAACGGAAAAATGAACGCCTGATACAATTACTTGTCGAGTCGTCTGTAAAAAGTCCAGAATCTGGACTTTTTTCTGATTGGTCAGGAAACAAAAGGCAACATTAGAACTCTATTCTGATTGGCTAATTGAGTTCAAGTCTAATTTCCGGTCCAAAAATATCGCACGTAGATGATTGTTATCATGGCGGGTGTTGAGCGGAATGAAGCGAGTTCTTCTAGCTTTTAGAAAATCTCTCAAGGGTTTTGTTCACAAGACATTTAAAGACGAACAAAGGGTGTGTATTCGACGAATAGTTTGTGAAAGAAAAGATGTTTTGGCGGTGCTTCCGACGGGATTCGGCAAGAGCGTGATCTACCACCAATGGTGTCGAAAGTATTACATCACACCACCAAAGACGCCAGATGATCGTGCCAGTGACGAAAACTACGACCTTGAAATGTCTGACCTGAGCCTTACACAAAATCAGCCTTTGCAGAAAACAAATTTTAAAAACCATCCGAACAGCTCGTTCAAAAAGGGTAATTCAAACACATGTTTGTGAGAGTAAAAATATAATTTGAAGGCGCTAATCAACATTCTCGACGACGTTGACAGATATTCTAATTAGGGGGCGGCAGACGACTTGACAAGTAATTGTATCAGGCTTTCCTTTTTTCGCTTTCCCTACGCCGCGAAAAAAGAAAGCCTGATCGCAGGTTATAGAAGAGGGGTCAAGTGCCTTGATGTAGAAGTATAAATTAAAGTACGCGAGAGAACGCAAGACAGTGGAGACTGGAGACACGCCCTTTTCAGTCGCTGTTTTCAGTCTACGCTCGTAAACTGTGCTCGTTTTTTTGGCGAAACAAAATTTCCATTTTTCTTTCACATATTCTGGCTAGTTTAATTGTCCAAGGCAAATTTTCGATTAATCCTTAATTATCCACACAGACGCTAGTTGCTAAGTAGATTGCAAAAAATGAAATCTTTCTAGCATTCAAAGTCGTGCAGGAAAGTACGAATACCTTTCCGCTCTCGAACTGGTACTTCCGTTTGCTCGCGTGCGCGCACGAATGCGGTCGATCGCACGCAGTCAGGAGGCTCCTGACGCAGTATATAAATGTTCTTGTAAAAAAAGAGTCACAGGAAATTGAAATTTCTTACAATATTTCAATTTGTTTGCTTAAGAAAGTAAAAAAAGTTAGTTGGAAACAGAAATGAAGAAACTGAAAGAAAGAAAGGAAAATTAAAAGACGGTCCTTGATTGGTCGCCATCTTGTGGTGTGACGAAAAACTATACCATCAGGCCATGCGGTAGAACTCCTTGGCAGTTCTAAACAAAAACACGGTGAACGACAGCATGAGGGTCTACGAAGTGAACACTGAAGCGTTTTCTCTTCCCGGGAATACCATGTAAATACCCTGTCTGAGTGCTGCAAGGGCAGCTTATGCTCTCTGGTGATTCAAGACGCGCTAAAATATTATGGGAGCTAAGCAGTCGAGCCACAATGGGCGAACGAACGCACGTAATGTCGGCAACGGAGCCGCGGTGGCAACAGCCGGTTTACCAGAGGGTTCAAGGGTTGTTGCGCTAGATCCAAGAATAAGAACTCGTTCATTGAACAATGTTGGACAATCGTTATCCATTCCTGGGCATTCAGCCTCGTTTCAGGAGTCCGATTTGTCATCTTCGCCGGAGGATAATTCGCCTTCCCCGCGAGGACTTGCGTTGCAGGGAGCGCATTCGTTGCCATCACACTTATTCGCGACGTACACTACATTTCTAAACGGTAAGGGTATATATATTTACTTTCTCTTTGAGATTGGCCAGTATTTAGGTAAAGACAATAATCGATCAATACTTTGCGAGAAAAGCTAGTGTTTGCTTTGAGTTTAAGCTTAATCTTTTTCGTTTTCGCGTGTTATGAATGCGACCGTGTTTCTGATTAAATTTTCTTTGCAGGGGTGAAATGTCCCGTTTGTTCAAAAGTAGTTTTGGCCGATGATATTGAGCTTCATTTGGTAATATGCCTGACCAAACCTCGAATTTCTTATAACGGTAAGATTTTAATGACTTATGCATTGCTTGAATGTACTTTCTGCGTTCATGAAGTTAACTAATCGAACGCAGGGACCCTAGATCAGCTTGTAGCCTGACAAACACTTCTGAGCACTTCAAAATTATAATTTTGAGGTTTAGTCGGAAGTATCAGTAATTCAGGTTAAATGGTTATTTTTCGTGAAGTCTGAAACAATTGTGTGACTTTTCAGCAACAAACTGGCAAATTTCCGACAATACTGTTTTGTTCTGACCTGGAAAATTCAGCTGTTTTTTGACCAGAATGCGTTTTGGCTCACTGAATTCGTGATCGCCTATTTGAAGACGGGAATTCATCACGATTTGACATCACTTGCCTTTTCACCTTGTTCGATTAGCTACGGCTGTTAGAACCCTGTGTATAAAATCGCGAGAAATGATCGTATTACCATAAAAGAGAAATACATTCACACAAAGATGTCTGAAAAAACAGTGAATATTTTGTTTTCATCAATCACCTTCGATCTTGAATATAAATCTCCCAAAAATTATCCACATTCTAGGGGACGCAAATACGATATCGTGATTAAATAAGGTGACGATATCTTTTCTCGGGTCGATTTTAATTTTCACGGCAGCACTTTTTTTGTTATATCTAGACATGGGGTATAATAAAGAATTGGCGAAACGTATTCTGTCCGTGATCATTTACATATTTTTCTAACCAATGAAAAGGTGGTGATTCGGCGATGTTGTTTATTATATTTTGTGATGTTTCGACTGGTTGCCTTGACTGTGAAATTGTTATTTTGTCGATGGATATAATATAAGTGATTTATTTTTGAATGCTGAAAACTTGATGGCACTAATGACCAGATGTGATACTAAAATTACAGTTCAAATACTTTATTTTATCGGTGAATCAAATATTTTCAACATCCTTTACAAAGTAAATAAATAAATAAATAAATTATTTTATTTTATTTTATAAGTAAATCAAATATACTTTCAACATCCATTACATGGGAAGGAATCAAAATGAATAGTAATGCTGTAGCATCAAGAATTGAAGACCCTGTTGTTTGCTAGTTTCTATCAAATTGAAATTTATTAATTTATTTTGCCAGCAAACAGGAAAGTAGTAAATGTAAAAAGTGTTGAAAGTAGGCTTTCCAAGGGGTAGAAATCGTTGCTTTGCGGTGTGAGTCTTGCCATCCATGAAAGTCAAAGTGACACAATTGATGTGTAAGATCAGTTACATACAGTGTACGTCGTGTAAGCCATTGATTTTGAAACGATTGCCCTCGTCCTGGCAATTTTACCCTGAATCTTCCATAGAAAGGAAAGTAATTATGACAATAATAACATCTATTATTATATTTATGGTGATAGTATTGTTTGTTTGGGTTAGTAAAATTGTTGTTTTTTGTTTAAAAATTAAGCCTATTGGTGGTGGAAGCCTATTTGTTTATATCAACATCAAACATAGACTGAAGGTGTCTTGTTTCGATTCATGCTGTTCAGCATAAAGTTCATGACCTTTCTGAGTTACCAAGCATGCAAAGATATGATGACTAGGTTGTTAATGATGTTTCAGTATAATTGTATATATTAACGTTTTAAATGGGATGTGATTGCTTTGCCATATGTGGCATGGGTTAGTTCTGATAACTGTGCTATTTATGTTAATTCGGCGAGCTTCATGTACATGTAGCTATAGTAGAGACGACCAAATTACTGTTATTTATGCTCTGTATTTTGTTTTAAACTCTCATTTATATGGTCACTGAATATAACTCCTGCTATCTTGCCTTACTTCCTTGCCAAGTTGTTGCAAAATTATTTTTTGTTGTTCTTAGGGGTCACTGTGTTTCACCTTGATAAATATTTTTATTAAAAGTTTATTCAGACTTGGCAAAAATAAAAACAATCTTGAAACATGAAAGGAAACATTACCTACTTGACAAAATTGGCAAGATATTTAAAAAGTTGGACAAACTACATTGTATCACCAGGGTTACAGACATGTTCAAATCTTCATTCTGAAGCCATTTTCTGTTTTCTTCATTTTGTAGGCTACAGAATTTTGTTAAAGTTTAATATCCTCATTCTGGGTTAGAAAGTAATCTCTTTGCTAGTAAGATGAACTTAGAAATTTTCAGTATTAATCCTTTTACTCCTTGAATACTTTTGTGTGGCATTTTTAATGAAATTTGATTTACTGAAAAACTAAATGATTGCCGCGCCCCAAAATTGGATTGTAACAGTTGACTGATCTCTCTTTCTCATTTTAGAGGATGTGTTGAAGCAGGACAATGGAGAATGTGTTATATGTCTGGAAGACTTGTGTATAGGTATGAAGCATTCCTGAAACTGCAGATATTTATCTAGCTAGTATATAATTATGGTTTAAGTCATATTTTGCAAGTCCAACTAGACCTTCTGACAGGGGTTTCTTTAAGTTTTAAAATAGAAAGGCACCAAAAGGAGAATAGGTAGGCAGAAAAGAACATAATAAAGTAAATTTCTTTATGTTCAATTTGAAAGTAGCAGGTACTGGGAATCCCATGGTCCCCCTAATAACGTTGGAAAATTTACCAGGCCTGGAATACAGAAGCTTACTTTCTGGAATCCTACTTTTTAATTTCTGGCTAAAAGCCTGGTGCCATGGCCACTTCATGTTGTATTTATAAATTTTAATTGACAAGACAAAAGGGCCAAAGCAGTTAGCTGTGTGTTACATTTTATCATACTGTACAAGACCTATCAGCTTGCATGAATTAATTAAGCTTGGGAATTTTTCAAAACATCCTTGTCAACTGCCAGAATCTTTCTCCAAGGTTTCAAGGTAACAAAAGCTTATTGATGTTTTCCTTAAATTAAGTACCTCAGTCTTTCTCTTTTTTCTTCCTCATTTACATGCAACTTGAAACAATGAAATAGTTCCCATTCTCTAATAATTGAAGCCACATGGCTGTCTTACAATGTAGGTCGAAAGGACATTCTCATGCATAACTGAAGTTGTTTTTAACTCTGTATCTTGATCTGTGGTAGTACATTATTTATTTCTCATTGTTCCACAGGTGATAAAATAGCAAGGCTACCATGTTTGTGTATATACCATAAGAGGTATGCTATTTCTTCCCCCTTCTTGGTTATAGCCCCTCCCCCCTTCCCTGCCCAGTGCCTTTTATAAGCCCATCCCCATCAGTCTGGTCTGAAATGGTATTCTGGTCAGGAGGCCTCCCTTACCCCCCTCCCCCAAATACAAGCCCCCAGGATGCTAAACAGGACAGATGAAAACACACATTTGGTAACTCTGTGCAGATTAAAGTTGCCGGTACACTTTAATGTTCAAGTTATGGTTTTAAAATATAATCAAAATATAATCAAATTAATTGATGAGTTTTTTTTTGAGTTTGAACCCTCCAACCCTTTCTGAAATTCCAGTTTAGCTTTTACTTTCCTTTAAGAATTTTGGCTTTTGAGACTCCCACCCAATTGGAATTTCTGATGGAATTCTGTGGGGTGGACATACATGTATGGATATTTTCAGGAACAACAATTGACTGAACTGAGTTATCCGTGACATATTTCTCAACAGACACACATTTTTTTTACACCAGTTCTACCCAAGATTTTATGAATTGATGTAAACCCCTCTGGTGATAAGCCAACTCGCAATTTCTTTCATAGGTAGTACCAGGACTTCAGAACTTAAATTTTTCCTTAAACAAATACTAGTTGATTGTATTTTGAGCCACCCTGCAGGCTGATCAAAACACAGTACAACTTGTAGCCTGTGATACTAAACCCTTAACTATCTCATAAGATATGCACATCATCACTCTCTGGGAATATTCACCAGAAAAGTGAGAATTTTATTTATAATATTTTTGTCTTGTTTTTAGTTGTATTGACAATTGGTTCCAGGTGAACAGATCTTGTCCAGAGCATCCAACAAATTAGAATAAGGTACAGTGTACATGTAATTATTGTTTCACGCATGTTTCCCTTGCTTATATGATCCCTTCAAGTCTCTTTATACGATGAGTTTATTTACTCGATTGTATTCAGCATGTGTAATCTTAGATTGCCTGTAAATGGAAAAGCACCTTGTATATTAAAATTATTTTTAGAAAAAAAATGCAATTTTTTTATTTGATCTAATTTGTTTCCCATGTTCATTTTCAGTTGGATAACCTTTTCAATGCAAATTCTCCTTTCTGGTAAACGTTCTTACATTTCTTTTAGTATACATTCAAAGAACATTTTAAAAGTGGCACAGCCGTACATTAAGGAATTTTCCCTAGTTGTTGATCCTCTTCATTCCTACCAATGGTCTGATTGAAACTGTATATTATTGGGCCCCCCCCCCCAAAAAAACCACCTACCACCTTAGATACTCCAAGGAGAAAATAGATCTTGATCTCTCAATGGATATTAAAAAGGTTGTTTATCATGATTTTCTTGCAGCAAGCCTAGCACCCCACTCAAGAATTTTCCAAATTTAAACAAATGAAAGTAGTCTAGTTAATCTGGTGACTCAACACAGTGCAGCCCTTCGAGGAGAGGATGCCTCAACGTCTTAAGACTCCAATCCTGGCAGTTATCAGCCAGCAAAAACAGCTGTTTTAAAAAGGCTATCTTGTTGACCTACAAGATTCACTGCAGCAGCGGAGGGTCACATAATATTGTCAGTAATAAGGTGGAGGTAACTGCGCATTTAAAATTGGCAAAACTTTTAGATAAATTTATGCCAAAGATGCTCAAGACTGTAATATTACTTTTTTAATGGTTTTGTTTTTAGAGAAATCATAACATTACTGAAGTGTGAAGCTAACTCTTCAGCCACATAAAGTTACTTAACCCTGTAATTTCCAGAGTTCGCTGCCACTGTCTTCTATCCTAACCTAATTATTTTATAATGTGGATTTTGATTTGAGGTTTTTAATTTGGAATCCATTAGACAATATCATGTGATCCCAATGCTACAAAAGGCCTTGTCTCGAGGTAGTGATTAAAAGCAGGGGCGGATCCAGGATTTTTCTTAGGACGAGGTGCACATCCAGGATATTTCTTAGGAGGGGGTGCACCACTAAGGAATGGTGTAACTGACTGGTGACATAAATAAATTTTAAAAGTGAATACTAAGCCGCAGGTCATCTCAGAGGGAGTGTGCACCCTCCCCTTGATCTGCATCTGGAAAATTTGTTTGTAACTCCTGGTGGGTTCTGGCTTGCAAATGTGGAATAGAATTTGAAATGGTGCATTAATTAATTAAGTTATGGGTTTGAAAATTCAGAATTGGGATAAATGGAGTTTAAAGTTTTTCTTGTCTGTGATCCGTTCCCATTCTTTGTCTGACTCTCAAAGTGAAAACACTCCTCATTTTACATGGTAGTCTGTGATTTTGATTCGACTGGAGAACAAATGAAATATGTTACATTTCAGAAACCATACCAAGTTTGACGGACTGTATTTGAATAAAAAAAGCAAAATATACATAAAATACTATAATGTGAAATTTTTTTTGAGTTTTGAAATGCACTAAAACGTGGTATGGATGCTTATTATAAAAAGGTATTTTTATTTAGTAAACTTAGATTTTCAATGAAATGCACATTACAGATTCATTTCCAGTAATGTCTCAATTTTTGATTCAATAGTATGTGAAAAATGACAATAAATTTCACAAATATGAAAGGGACTGGACTGTTTTCTTAGAAAGCTGAGGAGGGATGTTGCACTTTGGTCACGTGCATATTTGGCGAGAGCGTTTATCCTAGTATTTCCTTTTCTGTGAAATTTCTTACATATTTATGTTTTGGTAACTATTGATAAAGTAAACAATAATTTAATGCCAATTATTCCAACCATTCTGGCTAAAGTTTAAATGCAGAGAACATTATAAAATAATGTTTGTTTTGTCAGTGCAGTTTGTTACTAAACATTAAATTTTACAAGTCGTGTAAACTTGTTAATTGTCCCTCCTCAGCTTTCCTAGTTTTTCATCTTTTGTGTCATTAGTTAATTATTTTTCTTACCTAAGCAATGATTTATTCATCTTCATCTTCATCTTCTTTGCAAGGCAAGCTTTTTAGTTAGTGTCATTTACTGTAATTAAATTAATTTATTGTAAGCAACTGAGAATATTGGATGTTGTTCTTACATTTCTAAGATAATTGTTTGATTCTTTGCCAGTATCGGTCTTGTGCATGGAGGGATTTTGTTAATATATTATTTTAATAAGTTTTTCAAATGCAAAAGAATGCGACAAACATTTTTTTACTAGCAATGAAATGTTTGTGGCAATCTTGCTTTGCTTTCAACAGGCTTGGAATGCATTGGGTTGGACAGCTGAATAATGATAACTGTCTGTGTAGATATTAATATATTTTAATAATAATGCTTATAGATATAAAATAATTATGTTATGGACTCATGGGGTCAGAACTATTGTTTTTACTGTTTTGTGTTAATTTAGATACAAGCAAACAAACGTTTTCAGCCTAGCCATAATCCTTGAGGGTTTTTAATAGGAATGTCAGGTATATTCAGTTGAGGTATCTGAAGTCAATTATGTTGTCTTTTGGTGTACAATTCATTTTGTTATATCATGGCTGTGCTATTGCCCCAAAGGTTCTTGCTTATTTAAAAAAAATGGCTCTGCCAAAATCTGTAAAACCAAAAACAGGCTTTGTGTAACAGTCTGTGTTTTTAAGGCTTAATATTATTAAATTAATTTAATTAATTACTTTATTTTTGTAGTTAAAGAAAAATAATGTTTAAATTATTGGTTTTGCAGTTTTGTTTAAAAGGTTATGTTAAATAGGATTTACATTTTCTAAGCACCTTGTCACCTGTTCCTGAAAGTTGAAAATTGAAGCTCTGATCTGTGGGAATGAAAAACAAAAACTAGCATTACTTTGAAATTTGTTAGTACCCTGGATGTTGGAGTTTCATCTTGTTCTACGAGATCCTGCAAATGCAGGTGGGTTCTCGCCTGGTGAAAAACAGTCTGTGTTTCACAATCTAGCAGGGGCAAGCCATAAGTTTTATGTATTGTGCCTCCTCCCCTCCACAACTCCCCCTCCCCCCCCCTCCCCACTTCGAATGCAAAAGACTAGCCTCTGGCATCCAGGGTACACAATCAGTGGACGTATGGGTCAGTCTTGTTTGGGTTCCTTGTAGGGCTATAGAGAACACACATTGCAATTTTAAGGAAATAGGAAGGAATCTTGAATGTTGTCTTTTATTGAAGGGGTTGTGTCATGTTATTGTAGGTACTTGACCAAGAGTAGGTAGGCCACTAAGGGGTGAGGAAGGGGAGGGGGGGGGGGGGTAATTGCCAAGTAAGAGAACCTGCTTAGCAATATACTTACATTCTCATGAGTTACAAGAGCAGTGGATGTATCAGGATTTCTTACAAAGGTGGACATAACCCCTTGAAAGTGAAAGATCTCCCTTGGTTTCTTGTAGAGATTATGAAGTAGAGTATTGCAGTAGTACCATGCCTTTTCACTCCTTTTTTTCTGCTACATTTTGAACTATTTTGCCAACAACGGTTACAAGATTCTTGTTCACAGAAGTTTTTTTCCAGCTTAATTATTTAAAGAACCCCAAAAGTTGGGTTGGGTAGCAGCTTTTACAAGGGCTCACATGAATGACATGCTACCTTTCGAGAGAACAGTAGAACAAACAACAGGAACAATGCCCCTAGTTCCCAAACAGTAGCAACTGCTACACTAGAGATAGAATTACTAGCTTATGAGAGCTGCTACACTATGCAATAGTTCTAATCTCAGTCCTGTGAAAAGAAGATAAAAGTTTTAGTGGATATTTACACGTATATAGATAGAGACCCACAATTTGTTGTTTACTAAATAAGTAAAAGAGCGGTTTTCACTTGAGTGTCGAAAGTAATTTGCGTTTGCTTTGGTTTTGCATTACTACGATCAGTGATTGGTTTAAAAATCTCGCGCCACTTTCTCAGCCAATCAGAATTAAAACCAAAACCAATCGTGACTCGCTCGTGCACGTTTTCCCGCGCTTCGCGTCAGCTACATGTATTTGCTTCGAGTTTTGATTGGTTAACTATATTGTCTGCGTCCTTTGCGATTGGCCAGAGTAATTACTTTGGTTTTGGTTTTACGACACTCAATTGAAAACTGCTCTAGTATCATCGAACTACAAATAAGGCGAAACAGTCATGTGTTGATAGACGTATCTCGTTCGTGTTTTTTAGAGGGTCTTAATTTAATCCTGTGAAATAAAAGTATGATGTCAAAATAATTTGAATAAATAAATTGCTTTGGTTCCTGGAATGTACAGATTGAAGTAAAACTTAATTTCATGTCATTGCCTTATGGTTTCCCGTGTTTAATCGCATATTGAAGGTCATAATAGACCTCTATAGCTTCGTAAGTGAATTGCCTATTTCAGAACGCGATGCTCTCTAGAGAATTATTCCTTTATCTATTTGTCTCCCCCCGTCCCAACCGGTACACCCTGTGTTTGAGTTCACGTAGGAGAACATCATGGGGTCAGAAATGGGACAACAAACAAACGGAGCAAATGGGGTCTACTTTGTCGAACTGAAGCATAGGCCAACTAAATAAACTATGACGTGACTTCGTTTGGAGACTTCAGAGGCTGGTTATATCAGGGCATTACTCAAACTTGATTACTACTGCACACAAACGTAGTAATATTTTGCTTTTTGACTCATTGGAATACACGCCGCATCATGATGCGGCGTGAGAAAAAGCACACCTAACATACACCATTTTAGCCATAAGAGACTGTTATCGAGGAGAAAGGAATTGTATTGAACGTCACTTGTATTCATAATCCACGCTCGCAAGAGCGAACAAGTCAATTAATATAAGTGACTTCCGTACTCACTTAGCATTGTACGCCCCTGATGAAGGTTGGTTTTGTTCAACCGAAATATCGGGCAGGAATAAATATAAAACAGTTCCTAGCTGTTTGATCAGCCCTACATTTTAAAGTTTGTCAATCAGTCAGTCAGTCAGTCAGTCAGTCAGTCAGTCAGTCAGTCAGTCAGTCAGTCAGTCAGTCAGTCAGTCAGTCAATCAATCAATTAGTCAGTCAATCAATCAATCAACCATACAATCAATCAATCAATTCTTTATTTCAAACACAAGGTATGGACAAATTTTTTCCTTCTATACAAATACTATCTATCTATCTAGTGGTTCCAGGGCACTAGGAGGTGCATCTTGGAACAATGCCCTGGCCTTAAATGGCACATTACAAATTGCCCCTCTACTTGCAATGAGGTCCGGTGCAAAATATTGAAATACAATGAACTTATGTTCTAAATGAAAGACTAATTCGTGTCAGATCTCATTTTAAAATAGCAAAAATAACATTTTTTAGACAGAGGAAGAATGAAGGGGAGGGGGGGGGGGGGGGAGTGTTTCCAGAACTGCGAGAATTGTTTTTAATTTGATACTTTGCGTTTCATTGCAAAAATTGCCTTGAAATTTCTGTTCCAATTCTCTATCCTGCAAGAGGCAGGGTAACTAGGACATTCACTTTTGGTGTCGGCTTCTCTTTAACTAATCCGATTGCACTGAAGTCATGCATTTGAAATGGAATAATTTGGACGCTCTGGAATCGAGGCGTTGCTCAGTTGCTATGGAGATCGACGCACCACTAAGATAACAGAAAGCAGTGTTTATACCATAATGAGGAAGATGATAATCAGATAGTGACACAGGCTACGCGGGAAAGTTGATTTCTTTGGATTGTCCTAATAGGAGTGAGCCTATGAGACGAGGACATACGGTTGGACTCCCGTTAGAAGAACTCAAATAAAGAGATTCTGTGTAGACCTTACTCGCCCCAGTCATCTCTTATGAGAAACTTAACCAAGGATCCTTCCCATCATTCCTGGCGCCTGCCTTATTTATTTTCTCATCAGAGAGCACTAGTGACGAGTTAGCTTCTTAGCTTGTGCCAGTTACTACACTAATTACAGTAGTAACATCATTCACATGTTCGAAGTTTCTAACAAAATCTTGACACCAAGGTAATTAAAAAATACATACATACACCGTCATTCCTCTTTCGTGGCCATGCTATTTGCCCTTCTCGTTGCTCTGATTTACATATCGTATTAAATTCTCTTTTCATATGGTTACAAAGTCAACATTTATAATTTACAGAATAGTTCCTTTGTCAACTATAATTAAAACAATGTAGTTTTGGTCCGCGGTGAATGTGCCGCAAATTCAAAATGGATTATATGTCTTTCCCAGTCGTTGTAATATTTGTGTGTAAAATCCTGGCATCTCAAACAGTTGCTTGGGATAAAAACTCTCTGTCTGGTCCCGTAATAACTCGTAATCATCGCCGGCTTAAAGGCTTCACCTTCAACACATTTCACTCCGCCAGCCTGGTATCTTGTGGCTTGCAGTGTCAAAGAAACCCTCGATGCGTTTCAACAAATTTCCGCAAACATTCAAGTTTGGACGAAACAAAAGGAATTTGTGAGTTAAACGACAAGGGGATATTGCTGCCTATCGAAGAAAGAGAGCTAGAATACGATGAAAAAGTCATTTATACTCAATTCTACGACATGAAGGTAAGAAAATGCCGTCATTAATTGTAAGAAAGAAATTATCTAAGTGCTGAGTACACCGGAAGAAATCGAATTCGCCTATTTTGTTTAGCTTGAAAATATAACCACTAGCAGAGTGTAAAGTTGCTAAATAAGCTTTTAGTTTTGGTTTGGGTAAAGTACTTTTATCTATTTTATTTCATTTGGTGAAGTTGTTTTATCGTTAATTTCAAGTTGGCCGGAAATTACAGTCGCGCTATCGCACATGTCAAAGTTGAGTTGATAATACAGTTTTAAGTTTGAGAAAATTAAAAGTAAACTTTCTCAGATCATAAAAGCCATAAAAAGATGAAGAAACTGTATTGACATAATCAAAATATTTAAAAATGGATTTGAAACCTGGCATTAAGCATATTGTAAGAAGTTTGAAATCGTTCTCTGGTTAAAAAGTTTTGTTAAAAATTTGTAAAAGCTTTCGGCTGCCAAGCTACATTTGTATCATTCATTTAAGACTGTAGTTTGACATCCGAAAGCTTATATTTTTAACAAAAAATTTAACCAGAGAACGCTTTGAAATCCCTTATAATTAAAATAATTACAAGCTTTTTACTGACTTTACTGAAGAAAAAGTAACGCATTTACTCGAATAAGCACCGCCCCCGAATAAGCCTTGGAAATTCGTTTCCATCAAAAGCAATGTTTTGCAGTTCAAGTTATTATGTGTTACCGCTCTTACGTAGTTCTGTTGACGTTGTGAAGGCCGTGAACTTTGTCGGGACAGTAAGCGCAACTACTCTCTTCCGTAGGCGATGAATACTGACAATCAAAATACCCTTCTTTGAGTTACTGTAGGAGTTTCTTCTAGATGACAGTTTGTGTAGTCAAACTTTTAAATAAGCGCCGCCCTCAAATAAGCGCCGCCCTCGAATAAGCGCCGCACTTTGTCGGGATAGTAAGCGCAACTACTCTCTTCCGTAGGCGATGAATACTGACAATCAAAATACCCTTCTTTGAGTTACTGTAGGAGTTTCTTCTAGATGACAGTTTGTGTCGTGAAACTTTTAAATAAGCGCCGCCCTCAAATAAGCGCCGCCCTCGAATAAGCGCCGCACTCGAGGCGTGAAAAATTTAATAAACGCCGCGGCGCTTATTCGAGTAAATACGGTATATCTGAAAGTTAAATAAATAAAATGAAATTAAACTGAATAACTGTGTTTTCAAGACGTAACTTAAATTTAGTAGATAAGATGATTAGTCCTAGACACGAGACGCATCTATTTTTTTTCACATGGACACTGTCCATTGCATATCACAAGTCATGTAGATTACACGTCTGCACCATATCGAAGTCTGTTTTAACAATTTTCAATTTAATCAAGAGAAAAAAAAACAATAAAAAAACGATAAGAAAGAACTTGTTTAGACTTTGTTTTAGTTTGTCATTACCACCCGATTTTTTGTTGTGTTATGACTCAATGTTTTTTTTTTCTATTATTTTATAAAAAGGTTTTATAGAAATTAAACTTATTACCTTGGTCCAAATGATCACTTCTATTTTTGGCAGCACGATTGCCAGCTGACCGACTGTTTGAATGCAGGCTCATGCACTTTTACTGAAGTGTCAAAATTCTTCAGATGCAAGTGCAGCAAGGCCTGGAGTGGAGACTATTGCCGAGGTAAGGTTTAGTAGTAAGTGAGAGTGGTTTGGAAAAACAGTAAGATTTTGTACCGGGAGGAAGCCGGCGCCGATTGAACCTTTATTTAACGATCAGCCGATCAGCGGTTATGACAAACAAACAGGCAGGCAGGCAGGCAGGCAGACAGACAGCCAGAATGAATAAATGAATGAAAGAATCACTTTTATTTTAATACGGTAATTCCATAAGTTAAAACAACGTCTTTACGTAAAAGCCGTAATTAAATATAAGTAAATACACTAAAAATATGTACAAATAGTAAAAACAGACAGACAGACAGACAGACAGGCAGACAGACAGACAGACAGACAGACAGAATGGTGGGTAGCAGACAGACAGACAGACAGACAGACAGGCAGATAGGAAGGCAGGCAGAATGGTGGGTAGCAGACAGACAGACAGACAGACAGTCAGGCAGAAAGACAGACAGACAGACAGACAGGCACGCAGACAGAATGGTGGGTAGGCAGACAGACAGACAGAGGGGTATGGGAGGGAAGCCGGCGCCGATTGAACCTTTATTTAACGATCAGCCGATCAGCGGTTATGACAAACAAACAGACAGACAGACAGACAGACAGGTATGCAGGCAGGCAGGCAGGCAGAGAGAGAGACAGACCCGAACATATGTACAACTTGTCATATATACATATTTGAATTGATCTAGGCTCCAAAGCGAAACTACCCTGTTCCAGGCTCTTGGTAGTTAGGGGAGAGCGAAAAGCGCGGGCGAGCAAGATAAAAAAAACCCAACAACAACAACAACATGCAACAGCTACCGAGAGCCAGGAACCTGACTATTAAAACCTACCGATTTTACTTTTACTGCAATCACCTTCAAGACTTTCAGTGATAACAAGGTCTCACAATAGCATCTCTTATCTCTCGTAGACATTAACCACTGCGCATGTCACCCGTGTATGAATGGTGGATCATGCAGGAATCTTGCTGACGGTCACGTGTGCAGCTGTACCGCGGGATATACCGGCAGCCAGTGCGAAAAAGGCATGTGATAATAATATCTTTTGTATAACTTAATTAAAAAAATATTGGTGTAAACGCCACTCTGCAAAAAGGAGGTAACTTAATTGCTAAAAGTTGAATCGTTGTCTCGGCGAGTAATGGGCCTTTGTACCTAACAGTCACACGGTAGAAAATCCTCCATGCTGGAGCCGAAAACTGGATCCGCTCTGGAAGTCAAGAGCAAAGTCAAGCGACTGGTTGAAGTCGCTTTGTTTTGGATGTCTCAGCGCATAGCTTGCCCTCCAGCAAGGCGTTAATTTGTACCATGTGATCGTTAGCTACCAATCAGTTTATTCAACTGAATTCAAACCGTGGACGGAGGAAAGTGACCTCTCGAATTTCCAAATTTGTCAATTTTCTAATTTGAAAATCATTGCAGAGGTAATCACCAAATTTTTTTTGGCCTTTATTCTTCTGTGTTTTGGACACGTTTACTAGATATTGTATTTACACAGCGGAATCATGTTTTGAAGCCATGTTCTTGGATCTTTTGTTTTTTAAAATAAATAATTCTGAGATCTGTTTCATTTTTTACGAATCTCCGTTTCCTGCGATAGATCTACAGTTCAAATTATTATCCCTTTGTTTATCCTTTACTTTTAACGAGTGATGTGCAGAGATTTTCAGACGTTATACAATTTGCAATTTATGATGTCTTTTTCATGAATGTTACGTCATATTAATTTCGGATGCATTTTCCATTATCCGGCGAAAGAACTCAAGGACTTACCGCATCTCCCGCCAACCCCACTTCTACCCCTACTACCTCGTCCCATAAAAAAGCCCAGACTGAGCAGAATAATTTTAAAAAATCTAAACTGAATAAGAAGCGTCATTATTTTGGGTATTTGGGCAAGATGCTTTAATCTCCTAGTGCCTCTCTCCACCCAGGTGTATAAATGGGTACCGGCGAATTTAATGCTGGGGGTAACCCTGCAATGGACTAAGATTCCAACCAGGGGGGAGTGGAAATAATCCTAGTCGCTTTATGCTCCCGAAAACCAAGATAATCTCCCGCCTGCATGACAGACCACTCGTATGCAGACTTTACCTTACAGAAACGTTATGCCGCATGCTATGGTTTTAAGGTTTTTATGTCGTCACCACTGTGATATATCTTTGCTCTCAGTAAGTTTATCGTGAGTACAATATTCGTAGAACAATTTTAAGCCATATCAAGTTTAACAGCTTGTAATTATATAAGCATGTTTTTTAAAATACGAATTGTATAAATCATATATGAGGGTCTGAATGGGGGTAACTCGATAACAATAAGCACTTTGGCTCTGTAACATGAAACAGTTAAATTTTAGGCATTTTAACACCAATGAGAGAACATTTCGATATACAATTAAGTATAAAAATTAGCGAAAATAAGCCACGACGTTTCGAACTCATCACTAGAAGTTAATTTAATCCACAAAAAAACAAAACCAACTCCAAAAAGGCCAATATTATTTTGTTTAGAATAACAAGAAGTTTTCGACCATTTTCCGACAGTTTCCGATCATTTCAGAAGATTTCTGAAGACTACCAAAGATTCCCGAAGACTGTAGAAGATTTCCGGAGACTACAGATGTCCGAAGACTACCGAAGATTTCCGAGGAGAACACACAGCACAGGTCAATGTTCAGGAGTGATTTTATTACCGATTTTCGAAGACTGAGCAGAGAAGAGTTTATTACAATGCTAAAAGACTATGGGTTTTTTTCGAAAAACCTTCCAAACACGTAACAGTATTTTCTTCGGAAACAGTAAACATTAAAAAATTGACCAATGTAGCAGCAAACACTAAAGATTATGGGCAAATAACACTAAACACTAAACCCCATTCAGACCCTCTTATTTTCCCTTCCCATTGCATTTTATACACCCCATTGTCATAAAATACAGTGGGATAAAAACACGTTTCTTCACTAGACTAAATAACAATCAATAATAAAAATCCTTCTTAATACCACTTGAGTTATAAAAAACCGCTACGAGGGCCCTGTTAAAAAATATTAAAATCTTATAAAGACAAAAAAGTACAAGTGCATATAGAATATAAGAGGACTAAAATCATGAGCTTACAATTAATACCTCTTAGTAAATAGTACGATTATTTTAACTGCTCCTTTATAGAAAAAGAAAAATTAAGACGGAATCCACTAGGAAGTCGAGTAATATTTATTAAAGTTGGACAAAAATCAATTTCCAGAAAAATTTAAATCCTATTGCGTTATTTCCTACCCTTAATAAAAGGTAAAGATGTAAGTAATTATCCGTGATAACACCAACAACAATTTCTTATCAGAGTCTGAGAAAATGAATTTCAAAGTTCACAAGGTATGGGCAAAATCTCACGTGTAGCCATTTTGTAAATTCGTCTTTAAGCGATTCAGTGGAATTCAGCGGAACTTCAAAATGTGTCTTCGATGTGTGGTGTTGTTAGAAAAGATTTCTTTTGATAAGATATTTGAAGCAGTAACAAAAAAGTTTTCAATAAGGTGGAAATAATTCTGGTACAACAATTTCTTATCAGAGTCTGAGAAAATGATATTTAAAGTTCACAAGCTATGGGCAAAAGCTTACATCTTTTAAGCGATTCAG
Organism: Oculina patagonica; assembly: GCF_052425735.1. Lineage (NCBI taxonomy): Eukaryota > Metazoa > Cnidaria > Anthozoa > Scleractinia > Oculinidae > Oculina > Oculina patagonica. Next base: position 10,562,572 of record NC_135761.1, on the reverse strand, counting down.
TGGAATTCAGCGGAACTTCAAAATGTGTTTTCGATGTGTGGTGTTGTTAGAAAAGATTTCTTTCGATAAGATATTTGAAGCAGTAACACAAAAGCTTGCAATCAGGTGTAAATAGTTTTAGTACATAATTTTGTCCAATAACTACTCGAAGTCCTGGCGGATTTCCTCTTAAGTTCTTTTCAACTTTATCTTTCAAAATAATTTAGTGTGTCCAGTTCCCCTGGGTATGGAAAGCGGTTCAATTCGTGACTCACAGATTAGCGCCTCATCAACTTGGCGGCCGAATCACGCCGCCCAGCAGGCCAGGTTACATTTCAAAGCTGGCGGAGGGAAGACTGGGAGCTGGTCATCTCGGCATAATGATAATAATCAGTGGCTGCAGGTGGATCTTCAACAAACGACAAGGGTAACACGTATAGCGACACAAGGAAGGAATAATTGGTATAAAGGACAGTGGGTTACAAAATACAAGTTAGAGTTTGGCGACGATGGGCATACCTTCAAGTTTTACAAGCAAAATGGAGATCATTCAGACACGGTATGGTAACCAATTTATTGCCGGAGGAAACAATCATGCCATCATCCCACCTAGAAATGCACTTGCCCATTTGGTGACGTGTCGAATTTTAAAAACCGAGTTACAGTACGGTAATAATGGACACACCACCGAGTTACAGTACGGTAATAATGGACACACCGTCCAAGTTTTACAGGATCATTCAAAAAAGGGAGACAGTTTCTAAATCAAAAATTCTCTCCTAAAATAAGACTTTACTCATCTTCCTTTTTCGCGAAGTCACGAAGTAGAAATACAATAGTCCAGCTTGGTCCCTAAGCGTTCTCGGCTCGAGGGAGTCTGGGCTCTATCTTGTCTCTCTCGGCCCCGTCCTAGGTTTTGCGCGGTCACCGAAACATGAGGAAACGCCTAGGGACTGGGCTGACAAAAGTATTCTGATTGACTCATTCGTGTTAACTGTTGAACAGTTAATCCAGCGATAAATACAAAATAATTGTCACCAACCAGCCAATCGGAACTCGAAGCGAGCACACATTTTGTATTAAAGCTGTTCCAAGCGCGGGAAAGTACGCATGCGACAATGTCAGTTTTGAACCGGATTGGCTGATTAAATGACAACCCAACATACCTCACTCTGATTGGTCAGAAAACTTTGCAAGTGTGTTAGGAACCCAATATATAGACCTAATTTATTTTTTGGCCTCTAAATGTCAGGCTTTTATATCAATACTGGAAAAAAGTACAAAGCTACGAGACTTTGAGACCTTGTTCATTGTCAAAGATCTGTACAACCTTAAGAAGTCACCAAGATATTGTTAACGTTCAGTTTGGAGATAAACCACCATCTGATGACTTTTTTTTATTATTTACCCCAGATTTTCCAAGGCAACACTGACAGGGATACAGTTGTTTCACACAATCTAAACCCGATCATTGAAGCTCGCTATATTCGAGTCCGTCCAACTGAATGGCACAATCACATATCCATGAGAATGGAGCTCTATACTTGTTAGACCCTCACTAATATCAACAGATAGTTCTTGTAGCTAACTTGAACTTAAATAAAAAAACAAAGATACTATTTCCCTCATTACCTTTTCACGGTTATAATGAGGCGTTAGACAGGGTCAAACTTCGACGGTCGTTTTTACCGATTTAGAAGATCAAGTATAGCCAATAACGCACCGTTTGTTCGTTATAAACATCACTGGAGCGTGGAGAAATGATGCTTTGGTTGAGAGAGAAACAGCACTGCGGAACGCTTAAAAAACTTGCTTTATTTAAGATGTGTAAAATACTTTCAAATTGCCAAGAGGACGTGTCTCATCTCATCTCATCTCATCTCATCTCATCTCATCTCATCTCATCTCATCTCATCTCATCTCATCTCATCTCATCTCATCTCATCTCATCTCATCTCATCTTATCTCATCATCTCATCTCATCTCATCTCATCTCATTTCATCTCATCTCATCTCATCTCATCTCATCTCATCTCATCTCATCGCATCTCATCTCATCTCATCTCATCTCATCTCATCTCATCTCATCTCATCTCATCTCATCTCATCTCATCTGATCTGATCTGATCTCATCTCATCTCATCTCATCTCATCTCATCTCATCTGATCTCATCTGATCTCATCTGATCTCATCTCATCTCATCTCATCTGATCTCATCTCATCTGATCTCATCTGATCTCATCTGATCTCATCTGATCTGATCTGATCTGATCTGATCTGATCTGATCTCATCTCATCTTATCTTATCTCATCTCATCTCATCTCATCTCATCTCATCTCATCTCATCTTATCTTATCTCATCTCATCTGATCTGATCTGATCTGATCTCATCTGATCTCATCTGATCTCATCTGATCTCATCTGATCTGATCTGATCTGATCTGATCTGATCTGATCTGATCTCATCTGATCTGATCTGATCTCATCTCATCTCATCTCATCTCATCTCATCTTTGGTCCTTGAGGCGGAGCCTCCCTGCATGAAAGGATCAATAAACGGCCACACCTGTGGCTAATATCCCAAATGGTAGTGTTGTGCTTTACTGCCCCAGCTAACAGAGCAGACAGAGCTAACAGAGTCGCATAATGGAAAGGGTGTTAACCATTTAATGACGTCACAGGCTGCACGGGAATGTTAATTTTTGGACGCCGTGAGTCTGTTAATCGTGGTCATAGATTCCGCTCCTGTTGAGAGAACTAAGAATTAGTTCCCAGTCATCTATTATGAGAAACGTGTAAGAAAAAAAAGATCCTCCCCATCTGGTCCCCGACGACTGCTTTTTTTTCTCATCAGTGAGAAGAATAGTGACGTGTCAGCTATGTACAGCGAATTAGTAATATTATTCTTATGTTTCTAACTATCTCTTGACACCAACCTTAATTAATAACATACATGCACCATCATGTCTTTTCCGTGGCCATAATATTTGCTCTTCTCATTGCTCTGATTTACATATTGTATTAATAAATTCTTTTTTCATATGGTTACAAAAGTAAACATTTATAGTTTTATAACAAACTAGTTCCTTTGTCAACCGTCATGTAAGAAAACAAGGTAGTTGTTGTCCGCGCCGGTTGAATGTTGCAATTCAAATGTATTATTTTCCTTTCCTCGTTGTAGTTTTGGTGTGTAAAATTCTAGCATCTCAATCAACTGTTTGGGATGAAATCTCTCTGTCTGGTCCCGTAATAACTCGTCATCATCGCCGGCTTAGAGGCTTCACCTTCAACACATTTCACTCCGCTAGCCTGGTATCTTGTGGCTTGCAGTGTCAAAGAAACCCTCGATGCGTTTCAACAAATTTCCGCAAAGTTTCAAGTTTGAACGAAATAAAAGGAATTTGTGAGTTGAATGAAAGAGGGGTGTTGCTGCCTATTGAAGGAAGAGAGTTAGAACTCGATGAAAAAGCAGTTTATACCCAATTCTACGACATGAAGGTAAGAAAATGTTGTCATTAATTTTTTAGAAAAAAAATAATGTAAGTGCTGAGCACTTTGGAAAAGGTCGAACTCACCTATTTTGTTTAGCTTGAAAATAAAACCACTAGCAGAGTTTTAAGTTGCTAAATAAGCTTTTAATTTTAGAATGGGTAAAATATTTTTATCTATTTTATACCATTTGGTGTGAAGTTTTTTTCAGCGTTAATTTCAAGTTGTCCGGAAATTACAGTCTCGCTGTCGCATATGTCAAAGTTAGTTGATATTACAGTTTAAAACTTGAGGAAATTAAAAGTAAACTGTCTCAGATCATAAATGTCATAAAAGTCGTATAAAAAGAAAATGTATTGACATAATCAAAATAAATATATGATTTTTTACTGAAATAACTAAAGAAAAATTACGTACATCTGAATATTGATTAAATGAAATACAATTAAACTAAATAATTGTGCTTGCATTCAAGGCGGAATTATGATTGAGTGGATAAGATGATCAGTCTTAGATACTAAACATATCGTTTATTTGGCTGGAAAGCTCAATTTCATATGGATAGTGACCATCCATATCACGTGCAGATTACACGTCTGCACAACAACGAAGTCTGTTTTAATAATTTATAAATTGTTATCAAGAAAAAAATGATATTGACAAAATCTTTGATAATGTTGTACCTTGTTTACGGTTGTTTTTTTCTGCAGCACGATTGTCAGCTAACCGGCTGTTTAAATGCAGGCTCATGCACCTTCAATGAAGTGTCGAAAATCTTCAGGTGCAAGTGTCTGGATGCCTGGAGTGGAAACTATTGCCGAGGTACGGTGTACGATTCGAAGGGGGAGGGAGCTCGTGCCTCAAGTTCTCGCATCGTTATGACATACACTGTAGACAGAAAGGCAGGCAGACAGACAGACAGACAGACTGGTAGGCAAGCAGACAGTCAGGGAGGCAGACAGACTAGACAGACAGACTGATGGACAGATCCAAACATATTTACATCTGCTTTATATATGTTTGAATTGGTATCCAGGCTCCAAAGCGAAACGTGACGTATGCTGAACCATCATTATAAAACCAACCGAGTATACTTCCATTGCAATCAGCTACGAGACTTTCAGTGATACCAAGGTCTGACAATAGCATCTCTTATATATATCTTTCTTAGACATTAACCACTGCGCATGTCACCCGTGTATGAATGGTGCATCATGTAGGAATCTTGCTGACGGTCACGTGTGCAGCTGTACCGCGGGATATACCGGCAGCCAGTGCAAGCAAGGCATGTGATTTGTTTTACGTTTTTTCTTTTTAAAGTAAGCGTAAGCGCCGTGCTGCATAAAGGGGGTTACTGTTACTGTTTTTCCTTTCTAGGCGAGCGGTTTAATTATTCAACTGGATTCAGACCACAGACGGAGGAAACGCAGATCTAACGTTTATAACGTAAAAACCACTTGATTTCGATGGCCGGATCATGTTTTGCAGCCGATGTTTGCATTCTTGTCCCCAGAGGCCACGATCCTTTTGGTCAGCACCAGGGATCGATCTGGTACCATAGAACCCATGTGCTGGCCAAGAGGATCGCGGCCTCTGGGGACAAGAATGCTGTGTTTGCCGTAACTTTAGGCTAAGGATCTTTTAAATCTCCTTCTCCTGAATAGATTACAGTTTCAAATTATCATTCCTTTGTTTATATTTTTATTCGGAAACGCCGAGTGTTGTTCAAGGAATTTCAGACGTTATGCACTATGCAATTTATGATGCCTATTTATTGATTTGGGATGCACCGCCTAGTAGCTGATGAAAGAACACAAGTACTTTTCGCACCTTTCCCCCCTTCCACTACCTCCTTAAAAATCTGGACATTAGAGGTTTTAAAATCTATAAAAAAGAAGAGTTCATTACTGGAACGACAATATATCACTGAGAGGAATACAGAAATCCACAGAAACATGTAATTCTACATAACTATTTTCAGTTATCCTTGCTCCTAGTAGGCTTGGCAGAAGAACATTTCTGCACAGAACAGCTTAATTAAACAAGTTATCAAATATACGAATTGTAAATGTTCTGGAAATATGTAATAAAAGTACATTTCTTCCTTCAGTGTGTACAGTACCCCTGGGTATGGAAAGCGGCGCAATTCTTGACTCACAGATAACCGCCTCAACAGTTTGGGATGCGAATCATGCCGCCCATCAGTCCAGGTTACATTTCAAAGCAAGCGGAGTGATGCAAGGAGGCTGGTCAGCTCGACTGAATGACAACAATCAGTGGCTGCAGGTGGATCTTCAACAAACGACAAGGGTAACACGTATAGCGACACAAGGGAGGAATGGTTGGAGCCCTGGACAGTGGGTTACAAAATACAAGCTACAGTATGGCGATGATGTACTTACCTTTAAGTTTTACAGGCAAAATGGAGACCATTCAGACACGGTAAGGAAACGACCATGCCACCACCGCCTCCGTCCCAGGTTTTGCGCGATCACCGAAACATGACGGAACGCCTAGGGACTGGGCTGAAAAAAATCCACTGATTGACTCATTCCTGTTGATTGTTAAGCAGTTAATCCAATGACAAATACAAAATAATTGTCACTAACCAGCCAATTAGAACTCGAAGCGAGAACACATTTGCATTAAGCCTGTGCCAAGCGCGAGAAACTACGCATGCCATAATTTCACTTTTGAACCGGATTAGCTGATTGGATAACAACCAAACACACTTCACTCTGATTGGTCCGAACACTTTGGAACACTTGGCCTCAAAATATCAGGCTTTTATAATACTGGAAAAAAAAAATACAAAGCTACGAGACTCTGAGACCTTGTCCAGTGTCAAAGATCTGTACAACTTTGAGAAATCACCACGATATTTCGTTCAGTTTGGAGATATAAAGATCTAATGACTTTTTTATTATTCTCCTCAGATTTTCCAAAGCAGCACAGACTCGGATTCAGTTGTTTCTCACAATTTAAACCCGATCATCGAAGCTCGCTACATTCGAGTTCGTCCAATAGAATGGCACAATCACATATCCATGAGAATGGAATTTTATACCTGTTAGACTGTCACTAATATCAACGGACAGTGTTTGTAGCTAAATTGAACAGAGAAAAGAACAAAGATAATGTGTCTCACATTACCTCTTCACGGTAGAGGTGTTAGACAGGGTTAAGCTTCGAAGGTCATTTTTCCGATATAAAAGAGGAAGCACTAGCTAAAAACGGACCGTTTGTTCGTTATAAACATCAATGGAGAACTGATGAGAAACAGCACTGCTGAACGAGAAATCATGAAAAATAATGAAATCTTCTTTATTTATGGCGTACAAATTACTCTCAAATTACTTTAAGGACGGGCCATGTCTTAGCTTATCTTTGGTCCTTGAGGCGGAGCCTGTATGAAATATTTGTAATTTAGACCCCCCAGGTTCTTGACCGGCAGATTAGCGCCCAATAAAGAGCGCAGTGCTCACCATGCAGCTCGTCAGGCCAGGTTCCTCAAGCTTAGCTGCTGGTTGTTAATAGGGAGCTTTAGCAATAACGGCGGCGATCCCAAGGACAACGCCTGCAAGATGAATTTATATTTGAGAATCTTGAGAAACTCGCTATTATCCAAATGTATTCAGTGTATCTATTGGTTTAGGAACAAGCTGGAGCTAAATATGTCAGAAAGCGTTCATCATCAAATAGAAATTCGAAAATTTAGCCGATGTCATTCACGATCTTTAAAATACGCAGAACTTGGCCATTTCACGTTGTTGTTTTGCAGAAAATGGCCAAGAAATGTACCAGGATATAAAACGCACGTGCAGGGCTTTTGTTGACGTTCTCGTTCACGTTGCTGTCGTGGTTTACCATTACAGCACGCGTTACTACGTGAATGAGAACTCATCACAAACGCGGGAAAAATATTAAGAAACGCGCGCTTTTAATTACCTTCAATCTGATTGGCTGAAAAGGCAAAACTTCACTCTGATTGAATAAACGTATACGCTTTTAGGACCTGTTTATATGGAGGAGAGTTGTCCCTGGTAAGAGGGTTACCCTCTCCCCCAAGCCATCTTTTGCCGAGCGTTTAGATGAGAAAGTTGTCCCTGTTGACCGAGCCAAAACTTGGCCCTCTCGGTTCAAGACACTAGCGAGAGCTGTTTTGAAACATCTATTTTGGCGGCCTTTTCTAAAACCAGGTACGCTGAATTGTCGACCAAGACCATTTTTTGGACTAATTTACCGCCGACTTCGATTTCAATCTGCAATTTTGTTTTTGCTGGTTTTAACGTTTGCGCATGCTCCGTATGTGTTAACTTGTCCCTGGTAGGCGAGGCAAGAATAACCAAACTGTTTATATGGAGAAAAAGTTGGCTCGCTCACCAGGGTCACCCTATCTTCAAAGCGAGTGACCCTCCACCCAGGGCCACCCTACCCCCCGAGCCAACTTTGCAATTTCTCATGTAAACGGTTCGAAGCTATTTATAAGAAACCTATGAAAAGCTCTCTCGCCTGGGGTGGCTCGGTATGGGGGGTAACCCTCCTACCAGGGACAACTCTCCTCCATATAAACAGGCCCTTTAGCCTGGTTTTCACTGTCTAGAGACGCAAGCACAAGCGCAAGCACAAGGACAATCACGCAAAAAGGGCAAATTTTGATCCTTGTTCTTCTGCTTGCCGCAAGCGCAAGCACAAGCATCAAAATGCAATGCGCTTGTGCTTTTGCTAGAGTCGAAGCCGTTTTCACGGTGAAATAAGAGTTGTTATCCTTGCGCTTGTGCTTGCGTCGCTAGTGAAAACCATGCTTTAGAACCAGTCCCAACAAACGCAACACCGAAGGCAAAATAATTGACTTTCAAAAGTAGCTGACCATCTGTTTGCTGCAATGACGCAGTTTTGTCAAGGCTAAACTATCAGGGTCCTAGTTAGTCACGCCTTTGTTTTTGTTGACATACGGGGTATAATAAATTCACACAGACCGTGTCTAAACGAAAGAGATTGCTGTGAACTCTTAATGGCTATTTAACAGTAAAAAAAACCCAGTGTATCGTCATTGATTATAATTTCATTTAATTACACGCACATAACGCGTGACAAACGATAATTTCCTAATTATTGTATTCCTGTTCAATTGACACAGACACAACTGTGATAAGACAGCAACTGAAGGCCATCGGGTAAATATTCTTTGTATTTCCTTTATGTGATGTGAAGACTATAAATAGACAGTCATGTCTTACTTTACAGATTTCGAACTACACTACACTACAGACTACAGATTACCTACAACTAAATGGAATAAAGTTTGAAACCGATAGCCTATTTTGTTGAATATTGGTACACACCGATACACCCAGTACATTAAACAGTACATTAAGTTTCACTTGCCTTCCATTAGTCAGAATTGGCCGGCCGGTCCGGTGGTTTTGAATGTAAAATGGCCCCTTTTCCATGATATTTGACACTGAAGTCCCCTGGACTTTGTCCCTTGAAGTTTCTAGTGCCCTACAAGTGGGGAATCTAGGAAATTTACCATTTTTTCGGTATCTATTTCACGTTTACCTCAGTTCGCGTCTCATAATATTATTGTTTACTAAGATGTGTGTTTTCTTTAATTAACCAATCCACCTGTTATTTATCAAAGCGAAGTACCACTTTGGAAACGGACACTGAGTCCAGTTGCTTTGGAAACGTAGCCACTAAGGAAAAAGTACAGCAGTCGCATAATAACCAGTCAGTAATGTCACAGGTTGCACGGGCATATTAATTTTTGGACTTCTCTTAATCGGAGCAAGCCTGCTAATCGAGGTCATAGATACCACTCTTACTGAGAAAAAAAGAGAAAGAATAGTTGCTTGTCCCCACTCATCTTCAATGAGAACTTTGTGACTGAGGCAAGGTGGATCCTTCCCATCATTCCCGGCAACTGCTTTTTTCCTCATCAGAGAGAGAACTAGTGACGAGTTGGCTGTGTAGCCTGTGTCACAACCTCGTGCCCAGGGCATGGCCTATTCGCGCCCGCCATTTTGGAAAGCAGAGAAGACCTTCGATTAACGCTTAGCTGGCGGGATTAGCACGGCGCGAGAAACATCGCTTGATTCCCTCGCGGCTCCGCGGTTCCGTCTCTCTGCCGTTCGCCATAAACAAATCACTCGCACTCGGTCGCGAACCCCGCCAGCTACGCAGGCTACTGTACTGCACTGATTAGTTTCTCATTGTTCTGCTAATCTCTTGACGCCAAGTTGAATTAATATTATACATGCACCACAATGTTCACCATAATGTCTTTTCCGTGTTCATAATATTTGCTCTTCTCGTTGCAATGATTTACATATCGTATTAAATTCTCTTTTCATATGGTTGCAAAAGTCAACATTTATAAATCACAGACTAGCTCTTTTGTCAATAATAAAACAATAGAGTTTTGGTCTGTGGTGAATGTGCAAATTCAAAATGGTTTCTCTTCCTTTTCTCGTTGTAGTTTTTGTGTGTAAAATCCTGTCAATCCTGGCATCTCAAACAGTTGCTTGGGATGAAAATACTCTGTCTCTTCCCGTAATAACTCGCAATAATCGCCGGCTTAAAGGCTTCACCTTCAACACATTTCACTCCACTAGCCTGGTATCTTGTGGCTTGCAGTGTCAAAGAAATCCTCGATGCGTTTCAACAAATTTCCGCAAAGTTTCAAGTTTGGGCGAAACAAAAGGAATTTGTGAGTTGAACGGCAAGGGGATATTGCTGCATTTTGAAGCTAAAGAGCTAGAATACGATGAAGAAGCAGTTTATACTCAATTTTATGATACGAAGGTGAGAAAATACTGTTATTGACAGCCCGTTTGACTTTTAGAAAAGAAAAGTGCCAGGTACACTGGACGTCGTAGTCGTCTGTTTCGTTTAGCTTGAAAATAATACCATTAGGAGGGTATAAAGTCTCTAAGTAAGCTTTTAATTTTGCTATCTATTCGACATCGTTTGGTGTCTTTGGTATAGGTTTTGTTTTCAGTTTTAATTTTAAGTTGGCCGGAAATTACAGTCGCGCTATCGCATATGTCAAAGTTGAGTTGATATTACAGTTTAAATTTGGAGGAAATTAAAAGTAAACTGTCCATTTATATGACAGAAATTGTATTAACATAATTAAAATAGAAATATTTTACTGACAAAACTAACGCAAAATAACATGTACTTGTATCTGCAAGTTGATTAAATTAAATTAAACTGAATAACCGTTGGTTGCTTTCAAAACATTACGTTTAAAACATCGTTTTAATTTAGTGAAAAAAAAAATGAGAGATCTGTATGGGCGTTTACAATGGCGAGCCGATAGGCGAGCCATTGTAAACGCCCATACAGATCGGACGCGAATATTTTATTCTACTTGTGAAATGAAAACAATAAATTGAATGCAAAGTATTGTTATGCGAATCAGTAGAGATCTGTATCAAAAGTTAATGAATACTAATTAGCTGAGCAGGAGTTTGTATCAAAAGTTAATTCTATTGTTTGATTTGTATTGGGGTTTACAGTTGTGTACATGTGATCTGAATATGGTACTAGGATTGGTTTGCACCCGCATGAATATTTAATGAATTTTACAATAATAGTTAATAAATAATACTAATTATCTGAGCAGGAGTCAGTATCAAAAGTTAATTCTATTGTTTGATTTGTATTGGGGTTTATAGGTGTGTACATGTGATCTGAATACAGTGCTGGGATTGGTTTTCACCCTCATGAATAGTTTATGAATTTTACAAGTAGTAGATAAAATATGAGCGGGAGATCTGTATGGGCGTTTACAATGGCGAGCCGATAGGCGAGCCATTGTAAACGCCCATACAGATCGGACGCGAATATTTTATTCTACTTGTGAAATGAAAACAATAAATTGAATGCAAAGTTTTGTTATGCGAATCAGTAGAGATCTGTATCTAAAGTTAATGAATTCTAATTAGCTGAGCAGGAGTCTGTATCAAAAGTTAATTCTATTGTTTGATTTGTATTGGGGTTTATAGTTGTGTACATGTGATCTGAATACAGTGCTGGGATTGGTTTGCACCCTCATGAATAGTTAATGAATTTTACAATTTTAGTTATCATGTACCACGAGAAATGATTAAAATAAGTACGTTGAAAAAGAACTTGATATAGAATCTTTTATTGAAATCTTGTGTTTATTCGTCATCACCACCGGGTTTTGTTGCGGTATTTTGACTTAATATTTGTTGTTATTTCATAAAAAAGGTTCTATAGCCAGAAATAAATCTTTCACCATGGTTCGAATGATCTTGAAATCCCCAATTTAGTCCTTTTTTGCAGCTTGATTGTCAGCTGACCGGCTGTTTGAATGCAGGCTCATCCATCTTCAGTGAAGTGTCAAAAATCTTCATCTGCAAATGTACGGACGCCTGGAGTGGAAACTATTGCCGAGGTGCGGTACGGTTTGGGGAAACAATAAAATTTTGAACGGAAAGGGAGCTCGCGCCGACGGAAGCTTCCCTTTAAAGAAATAAAAACTGAATTTTCTTACAGAGTGAGTGAGTGAGTGAGTGAGTGAGTGAGTGAATGAGTGACACTTTATTGAAACTCTATATAGCGTATAATAACATAAATATTAAAGTGGGACAAACTATCAATAAGAAGATAGTAACATATCAAAGTCAAGGGTTATTTTAAGGGCTACCTATGACGTAAGCTCAAAGGATGTTTTAAATGAACTTGGATGGTCTGATTTAAAAACTCGAAGAGCTAAGCATAAGGCCACCCAAATGTTAAAAACGTCTACTGTCTGTCTGCTTGCCTGCCTCCCTTCCTCCCTGCTCACCTGCGTGCCTGTCTGTCTCTCTGAGTGTCTGTCTGTCTGTCTGTCTGTCTGTTAAAGGCTGCAAGAGATTTAGCTGACTTAATTGAATTAGGCAAGAAATTTCACAATTTAGGACTAGCGTAAAAAAAAACTCCTTTTCAAACAATCAGTTTTCGGTAATGGTAAATTAGTATTTAATTCATTGTTCCTAATATTGTAAAGATTTCTTGCCTCGACTTTAAAAAAATCTGTCAGTTAAATAGGATGGGGCTTCACCAGTAGAAATTTTAAACATTTGGGTGGCCTTATGCTTGGCTCTTCGGGGTTTTAAATCAGACCATCCAAGTTCCTTTAAAACATCCTTTGAGCTTACGTCATAGGCAGCGTCACAGACAGACAGACAGACAGACAGACAGGCGAACAGGCAGGAAGGCAGGCAGGCAAGCAGGCAGGCAGGCAGGCAGGCAGACAGGCAGACCTTCATACAGACAGACAGACTGAGAGGAAAAAAAAGGAAGGTAGGCAGGCAGGCAGGCAAGCAGACAGACAGATCGACAGAGAGACAGATAGGCAGGCACGCAAGCAGCAGCAGGCAGGCAGGCAGGTAGAAAGACAAACACAAACATACTTAGAACTGTTTTACTTTTATTTGCGTTGGGATCCGCGCTCAAAGCAAAACAAAACATGTAACCATCAAAAACTACCGAGTATACTCGTACGTACTGCACTCATCTGCAAGACTTTCAGTGGTACTGAACAAGGTCTGACAATAACAGCTCTTATCTCTCGTAGAAATTAACTACTTTGCATGTCACCCGTGTATGAATGGTGGATCATGTAGGAATCTTGCTGACGGTCACGTGTGCAGCTGTACCGCGAGATATACCGGCAGCCAATGCGAGAAAGGCACGTGACAAACTTATTATTTCTTTTTGTTCACTCCCACGGTTGCATTTTCCGCACCTACTCTATTTCTTCATCCCTTAAAGAGGCCAGGTCAGAAAAGACCAGAAACTGGGTAACTAGAGGAGTTCTTTAAATACTTAAAAAGCATTTTCTACTCATTGCTCACAGTAGTTTCATCATGGCAACTGTTATACTCACAACAATTTAAGGCCGTGCTTAAACAGCTTTTTATACCCAACGATACTATAAATGAGATGAAAATGTTTTTGTTCACTTAGCGTGTCCAGTACCCCTGGGTATGGAAAGCGGCGCAATTCTTGACTCGCAGATAACCGCCTCATCAACTTGGCGGGCGAATCACGCCGCTCATCAGGCCAGGTTACATTTCAAAGCCAGCGGAGGGAGGACTGGGGGCTGGTCATCTCTGCATAATGACAATAATCAATGGCTGCAGGTTGATCTTCGACAAACAACGAGAGTGGCACGTATAGCGACACAGGGGAGGAATAGAGTCAGCCAGTGGGTTAGAGAATACAAACTACAGTATGACGAAGATGGACATAATTTCACGTTTTACATGCTAACTGGAGATCATTCAGACACGGTATGATTCAGTAATTTCTTACATGAAATTACGATTTTTTTCTGAGCTTCGACAACGCTCGTTTTTACTCGTGAATGCATAATGAACGAGTATAGTGGGGAAGTTCAGCCATCCTTCCATCCTTCCATCCTTCCATCCTTCCATCCTTCCAACGATGTGTTGTAAACATTATGCAACTTAGGTAACGCGTTCACGAGTGGCTCATAGACCCCTTTTGATTCTATTTCGTGACGTTTCAAACATAATGTTCTTCATGTTACCCAATGGGAACTACAACGGTGTATTCTCGTCACGTCACCGACGAGACAAAATGTCCCATGAATGTTGGCTGTTGGAAACGTGTGTCAAGCGCGGGAAAGTATGCGCATGTCAACTTCGATTTTGAACCTGATTGGCTAAGAAAGCAATTCCTTCACTCTGATTGGTTGGAATACATTGTAAGTGATTGTATAACCGGTTCAGTCGTGACACAATATTTTTTATAAACAACATTTTTTTTTATAAAAATGCCCGGTAAAAATTGGCTCAGAAGGGGGAGACCCTCCTACAAGGGACAGTGTTTCGTCTTTTGGCCTCGTTATTTTTACAACGTCAGGCTTTAAACTTATGATAAAATATAGGGTGAAATGCCGAACAACAGACGCATCAAGAGACCTCGGAGACCTTTTCCAGTGTTTACGTTCGGTACAACCGTAAGAAATAAACAAGGTGTCAGTGAAAGTTAATAGTTCGCAGATGTAAATAGCTAAGGATTTTCCATTTCAGTCAGATTTTCTGCGAAAATTCAGTTTGTCTCTAATGATTCTCTATTTCACGCAGCTTTTTCACGGAAACACAGACATGGATACAGTTGTTTCTCACGATCTAAACCCGATCATCGAAGCACGCTACATTCGAGTCCGTCCGACAAATTGGTGGGGACACATATCCATGAGAATGGAGCTTTATACTTGTTAGGGTGAGTCGAGGCTAGCGTTACGCACAAGCTGCTATTTAAAGTTGGACTAGAAAATCTAACATGCTAATATAAAGACCCCGAGATTTACCTGTCCACTTGCTGGTTCCCAGGCTTCGCTTGTGATGCTCGCGTCGTTCGCAGTTATTCAGCTCCTTGGCCTGCACAAACGATCACCCTATTTACAGTTCTCTGAAATGTTCGAAGATTTTTCAAATGATGTAAATAAACATCGAAGACAATAAGATGGTGCTAAGCGTGAGAAAGTGCGTTCGTTTGTAAACCCATCATGCATGTTCTTAGATTAGAAAAAGAAGAATGCCAAGGCAAGTTGTTAACTGTCAATTAAAATTAAATTAAATTGATGCAACCTATTTTCCTTGTTACAGGTCGCCTGACAGTCAAAATAAGAGTATATATAGCTAAAAGCGGAATCTCATAACATCACCTGGAGAATGCTTGCGGCTTGGAAAGAAACAGCAGAGACGATACCTGACCTTTTCTCATTTTCTTTTTAATCTAGGCTTAATATAATTACTCAGCAAAGTCATAAAAGGGCACTTAAATTATACGGTCGATTGTTCGATCGCAAGTTCAAAAGAGCGAGTATAGCTAAAGCGAACCGTTGTTTTGTTTTTGTGTGTTTGTGTGTTGTATAGTTTGCTATGTAAATATTAAATATACCTGACCTTTTTATAAATTATTGTGATAAAAACTAAGTATGGCTGCCCAATCTTGTTAGCCAATCGTGGTTATTCTGGGCAGCCATGCACTTAACTTTATTTATTTTATTTATTGTTTTGCTAATAATTGAATGAATAGGTGCAAATAAAGTTGTTGTTGTCGTTGTTGTTGTTGTTGTATGGAAGTGTGCAACCTATAATCGCTTCCTTATAAACATCAAGGAATGCACTTTGGCCTTTTTCCACCGCAGAGGCTCCTTCCCTGGATGGGGGAAGGCAAAAAAAAAAAAAAATAAAAAAAAAAAAACAAAAAAAGCACGCGCGCTTTCGTTGCCATCCTCTCCAGGCTCCGCGCGCTTACTTTTCACCTCTCCCTATTTCCCCGCCCGCACGAAAAAATAAGAGGCCTTCCGGATGAAAGAGCACTTTGGTTTGGCGAGAAGCAGCAAATACAAAAAAGAAGCCCAATAGACTATTAATTTTGCGGTGTACAAAATTACCTTCAAGTAGAAGATCACGTTAAACTGACACGGATAGCCTAGTCGTAGTAGGTGACTTCATAACACATATCTAAAGTTGTAGATCTTATAAACACTAGAAATTTAGTTTATTTGAAATAAAATGTACTTAAAATCAGCTTTGGTCGATCATTGTTCACGTTGCGGCCACTTCGTCTCCTGGGACTCCTCCAAAATTCTGCGTACAAGTGAAAATTGGCGCAACCGTCGCCTTTTTAGTAGATTTAGTGCGTCTGCAACGCAGGCTACCTTTAGAATCGTGGGAGTTAGACACCTGCAGGAATGCACTCAACCGCGACGATGACATTCACTTGCCACACGAGTATTTGGCTTTAGCTTTACGTGACAGGACCTGATTAACTTTATTTGTATATACCTTTTTTGTATGCTTCTGCAAAATTTATTGTTATTACTTTTACCCCTGACGAAGGCTGTAGTTTCAGCCGAATCGTTGGGATATTTAATTCGTTTTTCAACATTTTTAGACATTTTTCAAACCAGTGTAACATTTTTAACATTTTAAATAGACAATCTGGTTACAAGACCATTTTAAAACTCTTTCAGTATGTTTATACAGGTGGACAACAGTATCCAAGACTGACAGGTTTCTTTTCTGCATTATTTAAACACTCAAAATGGTTTCTCTTCCTTTTCTCGTTGTAGTTTTTGTGTGTAAAATCCTGGCATCTCAAAACATTGCTTGGAATGAAAACTCTCTGTCTCGTCCCGTAATAACTCGTAATCATCGCCGGCTTAAAGGCTTCACCTTCAAAACATTTCACTCCACTAGCCTGGTATCTTGTGGCTTGCAGTGTCAAAGAAATCCTCGATGTGTTTCAACAAATTTCCGCAAAGTTTCAAGTTTGGACGAAACAGAAGGAATTTGCGAGTTAAACGAAAGAGGAGCATTGTTGCCATTCGAAGACAAAGAGCTAAAACACGATGAAGAATCTGTTTATTCTCAATTTTACGACATGAAGGTAAGACAAATGCTGTAATTTTTTAGAAGAAGGGCTTATACTTTCCTTTTCGCTTAAAATTCTTAAGGGTGATGACATGATGTTGTTTAACGTAAAGTTAAGTCACGCACATTTTACAAAGAATACCTCATTATAAGAAACTGAAAATATTGCAGATGATGTATCTTTAAGGCTTCTATATTGTAGAGGACTGAATAATAGTGCATGCAGAAAAGAGGTTTGTTGTTTCCTTGTGTTCGGATAATATCCAGTATTTGTAGAAATGAAATTAAGGTCTTGAAAATTAACGCTCTTAATATCATAGGTGACAAATTACTCCTTAATTTTGGCGCGAAATTTTAACGTTAATTTATAATTTCACATGTGAAATTATAAAATTGCCATGGCAACTTAGTTAGCGGCAACATGGCGTCAGGGATAAAAGATGATTTAAAGCTCAGACTTGGTATATTTTCGCTTGAATTTCATCTTAGCCAGCTAGCCTTGGCAATGAAATAAAACTTTTGATGATATTTTATATTTAAACGTCAAAACGACTTCAAGACTTAAGCCAATTACATAAATGGCATCGATCGGATTTGTGAGCTTTTTACACGGGCGCCATTTTCAGTTCATTCAAGACGAACTATGGTCATAATGTGAGAAGTTATTGACGGTTGATTCATCTTTGAAACTTTTTGTCAACAGTTAAAAGGAACTTCTCAAAGGTTTTCCTCAATTACTAAAAAACTTGCGAACTTAAGCAAATTGTATGCTTTCAACTTTTCAAAGCTCGGAGTTCGCGATGCAATATACCAGTCAAAAACCTACGATTGAAAGCGTAATTTGTCACCTATGATATTTAAATGTAATCAAATGTTATACTCATGTTAAGAAATAATTTCACTTGCATTTTGTCAAAATTCTTATAATAGCCCTCGCCTAAAGGCTCGGGAAATTATCAGCATTTCGACAAAACGCGCGTGAAATTATTTCCTTATTTCTCTCGTCACCACTTCTTCAAACGCTGAACTGTTAAAAGAATTATAAGCTTTTTAAAAGTGGTTTTTGTAGAGAACAATAAAAAGACATATTGGTCATTGACCCAGAAAGAATGTTTTAGAATTCTCCAAGCCTTAGTCGAACTCCTAAGAAACGCTCCGCTATCGCTAAGGTTTACGCTTGGAGTGCTGATAAGGCCCTAATTAACAATTATTCGCCGAAGGCGAAGTGATTATTCAACAATAATCACTGAGCCTGAGGCAAATAATTGTTTTAGTATAATTTTTAGAGGTGATCATCAAGAACTTTAAAAATAACAATAGCAAACAAGAAAACAGCAAACACAAATGTTCGCTTGCGTACGGTGTAAACCAGTTTAAATCATCGATTGCAATCAGAATTTATTTAGTTAAAGTAATAAAACGGAACAAAACAAACACAATAAGAAAGATAGATGTCCGTTACCTGTATGATTGTGGATGACTTCTAAGCGAATGTGCAAATCCTCTAAAAATGAGTAGCTCCGGTGAGAAGAGAACTAAATAATGTTTGTTCAATCGATCCGACTGAGTTTCTCATCGATCGCCAAAACCGCCGTGTTTACGATCATTTCTAATGCCTTGAGAACCATCTCTTGAAAATATTTTCGGTCCAAAAGTCTTGGTAGTTAATTTGAAAAATTCCCAATGTTTAAAGTATCCAGGACTTGGACTGGTTTCTTTCAAATCAAAGAAATTGTCATTCAGCAAAAGCGGCCATGTTTACTTCCCTGGATGTCAAAGGTGGCGTGGCTAAGTAACCAAGCCTTCAAAGCTATAATCACCTCGCGCGGGGTGATTATAGCCTCATAAGCCGAGCTTCTCGACCAATCAGAATGCTTCAATTCCTATAATCACCTCTAAAATTATACTAAATAAAGATGAAAAAGCAATCATTATCAGCCCAAAGGAATCTCGATTTGAAAAGAAAGCATTCTCCATACGTTTTTCTGCAGCACGACTGTCAACTGACCGGTTGCTTGAATGCAGGCTCATGCACGTTTATTGAAGAGTCGAAAGTCTTCAAATGTAAATGCCAGAAGGGCTGGTGTGGAAACTATTGCGGAGGTAAATTGTCAAATATCTTTACATCTTGGAAAAAACTAATTGATTACACCTAGCTGGCATTACAGTATGCGAGCGAAAGCTGGGGATGAGTAAAGAAGCACGGGAAAATGTTTTATGACGTCAAAATTGACGTCAGTTGGTCAGGCCTATTGTATGTAACAGAGCTTTTACGGTGAATTTAAAAAGTAATTTTTCCTAAGCGTTTTGTTTTATGGTAAGCTTCTGATCTTTTCACTCAGTGCGTCGAATACCTCTTGGTATGGAAAGTCATGCTATACTTGACTCGTGGATAAGCGCCTCATCACAGGCCAGTTCACAGTATCGGCCTCAACTGGCCAGATTGCACAACAAGGCAACTACATACGGTGCTGGTGGGTGGGCAGCTGAAGTGAGTGACATCAATCAATGGCTGCAGGTGGATCTTCAGCAAAGAACAAGAGTGACAGGAATAGCAACACAGGGAAGAGGTGATACTAACCAATGGACAAAAACTTACAAGTTACAGTATGGTGAAGATGGATATACTTTCAAGTTTTACAAGCGAATTGGACAGCAGTCAGACACGGTATGAAAAACGTATTCAGGAAACGCCTTTTTTTGTATTTTTTCCAACTAATTTGCTCGTTAAAGTAAAATAGGAGAATAGTTATGGGGCTTAATTCACTTCTTCCACCAAACTAGTCAAATGTTTTAAACCGTCAAGGGAATACTTTTCGTTGCGAGTGAGGAATACGTCACTCCTCTCCGCTTGAAAAAGGTAACATTTTCAGGCCATAGGTTTATGGGGGGTGGGTGCACGAGTTGAAGTTTAGGACAGAGTTTTTCAAAATGTCTAGTCCTCGTTATAAAAAAAAAATACCATATTTATCTAACGAGTTTCTATGTTACGCAGGTTTTCCTGGGAAATAAAGACAGGGATACAGTTGTCTACCATGACCTAAACCCGATCATCGAAGCTCGCTACATTCGAGTCCGTCCAACTGACTGGATAAAAAGAATAGCTTTAAGAATGGAGCTTTATACTTGTTAGGGTAATATAAGTTAAGTTCTATTCAGCGCCCCACCCCCTCCCCCCCCAGCTCGACATATTTCTTTGAAGGAAGGTGGAGAGTTAATAGAAGATGGGGTTGAGCTTATGTTATCTCATAAATCACTGTGTACCAATAATATGAATGTTTAAGCTGATAAAGACTTGCTTGTATTCTTAGAACTCTTCTTCTCTAAAAGAAACAGAAAATAAGTGTGTTATGTGATTCGTAAATTGTCCGTGTTTATCATTTTAATTGTGGAAGAAGAGGGACAGAAAAATCTTAATTTCTAAGGAGAGGGAAAGGTTATTAAGAAGGCTTAATATAAGGCACATATCACATAGTGACCTGGGTTAATTGTAGCTATCGAACTTGTAGAGAAACATCAGCCGTTGCCACGTTTACACTGCAAGAGTTTAATAAGGAAATCGTTACGTCTTTTTATTAGCCAAGTTTGTACAAATAAACATAATTTGTTTTGTAAATTGCCAATTGTCTAAGAGGAGTACAGTAAAGGCGACTGCGAGGTCATCTCTCGTTTATTTATATCAATGGCGCAGCGATGGTGACTTGGAACAAAAAAGAACATATAAAGTTTCTCTTATCAACGTCTTCGAATGGGGATTGAATGAGACTGCTTTACCATAACTATAAATTATTTCTTTAAAAATGTAAACAAAGAAATACCATAAAAAACAAAAAAAAAATTTAGCCAGAGGAAGAGTGAATGGGGGTGTTTCAAGAACTGCGAGAATTGTTTGTTATTTGATACTTTGCGTTTCATTTTAAAAAACTGTGAATAGTTGAAATATCTTAAAAATTTTGGTTTTCAATGCCCAATACTAAACGGGACAGGTATCTCGATCCAGGGCATTTACAACCGCACCCCCAGGGCCATCTCCGCTTTAAAGATGGCATCGCTGGACCGTAAAGTCACGCGCTTCGTTTTTCGTTACACACATATATTTTTTTTTTTTTTTTTTTTTAGATAATTGACGCCTTACTTACAATAACAGCTAGCACAATACTTACAATACTTAAACATTAATAAAGACAACACTAATACACAAATAGCCGGATTTTTTTTTTTTTACAATACTTGTAATAATACGACGGAAGAAGAAGAAGAAAAAAAAGTACACTAGAAGCGCAAAATAAAGGTATACAACTACACACACACAATATATAGCTAGCAGCTGGCTTTGGGTAACAACAAAAGAAATTATGTGTTTTCACTGCTACAAAGGGTGGTCCACTTGTTCCTATGTTTATTATAATTACCATTTCTGATAGCAATCTCTCTTTCTGATTGAATTTTACTTTTAAGCAAACAAAGAAAGACCTCAAACATTGGATTTTCAGACTTGATTTTTGAAAGGTAAATGTGATATTTGCCTATTAAAAAGAAGTGGTTTAGCGCATAAAAACTAGAAGATCCTGGTTTATAGCCATAAAGAATTTCAATAGGTTTTGGATTTATGTTTTCAAAGCGTTTTACGTTCCACCATTCGATTGCCATTATCCAAAATTGTTTCACGATAGGACACTCGCAAAACATGTGTTCTAGTGTTTCATTTACATAATTACACAACTCACATACTGGTGAGGCTTTTATCTTCATTTTATATAGTCTTTGGTTTGTAGGGAGAATGTTATGGATTAATTTGTACTGAAAGCTTCTTAGTTTATTTTCTATTGTGATTTTGAAAGGTAGTTCATAGATGGCTTCCAAGTCCGTAGCATTTTGATTCTGTAGGCGGTGTTCTACAGTGGGTGGGCGAAAGGACTTTCCGACGAGCAGAGAGCGAGCTTTTTTGGCAGAAACATTATCTG
Organism: Oculina patagonica; assembly: GCF_052425735.1. Classification (NCBI taxonomy): domain Eukaryota; kingdom Metazoa; phylum Cnidaria; class Anthozoa; order Scleractinia; family Oculinidae; genus Oculina; species Oculina patagonica. The sequence goes on along the minus strand of NC_135761.1, from coordinate 10,540,705 downwards.
CTGTTAAGACGTTTTGCGTTCTTTGATTACCTGAAGGAGTATCGAGGATTGCGGTTTTCCAGGCTTTTGGGATTGCGGCGATCACGCCTGCGTAGTCCAAAAAAGTTGTGCGGACACCGAACTTGGCCTTAAAATGTTCGAAAGATAGAAAGTTTCCCTGCTCGGTTAGAAGGTCACGAACCTTTACGATTCCATTTTTATGCCACGATTTGAAATAAAATGATTTACCGCAAATCCTTATGAAACGATTGTTCCATAAGATCTCTTCTTTAAAATCTGTGGAATTAACTGGGTCATTTGAGTGAATTTCTTGCCAATTTGACAGAATCTCTTTATAAAAAATTGGAATGTTTTTTAACTCTAGGTAATTTAGATTGAAATTGCACTGAAACAGGAAAGCACCTCCATATTTTAACAAAAACGAATTAAGAAAGGCGCACCAGTTGTTTTCAGGCTCATCACAGAAACGTTTTACCCAAGCAATTTTTAGGGACTTGTTGACGTCGTTGAAATTGACCATATTGAGCCCGCCTTTGTTCACCGGGCCGATTAACGTACTTCTTTTAATTTTATCAGGCTTAAAATTCCAAATAAAAGCAAAAATTGTTTCATTTACTCTTTTGATGAAATCTGATTGAACGTGTAACACTGAAGAACTGTAAACAAGCTTAGAAAGGGCTAACGTTTTAATAATGGTTACTTTCCCTAAAATCGTTAAATGCCTACCAGACCAGAGATTTAAAACTTTTTGAAGCTTAGAGAGCTTTGTTTCAAAGTTCATGTGTTGGCGAACTAGAGTATCGTAAGCAAAGACGACTCCAAGAGTTGTAACGTATTGTTCTGGCCATGATATTCCGAACGGACTGTACTTACCAAGTCTGCCCTTCCAAGCACCAAGCCACATTCCCTCGGTCTTGTGTCTATTTATTTTGAGTCCGGAGCACGTACCGAATTGCTCAAGAAGGGTGAATAAATTGGAAGCAGAACTGTCATCCGGCAGAAAGGAAGTAGTGTCGTCGGCATATAGGCTAAGTTTAACTGTTTTATTTCCGTTATGAACTGACCTCTGATTGATTCGTCAAAACGAATTTTATGTGCAAGTGGTTCTACGGCAAGTATAAAGAGTAGTCCAGACAGTGAGACAGCCTTGTCTGACTCCTCTTTGAAGAGTAAAGAATTCTGATGCGTAGCCATTGTTAATGACGCAACTGGTTCTGTGCACACCATGCATAATAAGTGATTTTTCCTGAGGCGACCATGGAAGCCGAGTTTCGAGAAAAAAAAAAAAAAACACACAACAACAACAACAACAACAAAAACCTTTATTAAACGTGTCTGGGGTCTTTAGCATTGCTGCTAATTGGGGACACAAACACACAAAAATGTGGTGTCACAGAACCCTCCCCTTATATTAGACTTGCCACAAGTCGACTCTCTTGAGCGACGAGGTTGCGATAAATGAGCGTCTGTTGTGAAAAATTTGTAAGATTCTTCCTATCATCACCGCACCTACTTTCTTTTTCATCAGAGAGGCCTAGTGACGAGTCAGCTGTGCAGCTGCTGTCACATTCTCGTCCCCATAGCCCTTTCGTTTCTCTTAGCCGGCTGGGCCTTGGCACGAGGAAACAAAGGGCTCTGGGGACACAGGATTTCCAGTCCTAGATTCTAGGACTTTCGGTCTTCATGTATGCAGTCATGACGTTTCAAAAGAATGTATGAGAGAGTCGTTACGTTTTCGACTTCCGTTTAGGAATTCTTTGTTCCAAACAGCCAATCAAAAAAATTCGAATTAATTCAAAAATCCTATGTCCCCAGAGCCCTCCGTTTTCTCGTGCCAATCCGGCTAAGAGAAACGAAAGGGCTATGGGGACGAGAATGCTGCTGTCACAAATTCGTGCTCAGGGTCTTGGCTTCTTCTCGGCCGCCATTTTGAAAAGCGAGAAAAACCCTGAGGAAAAGGTTTGGTTGTTTTAATCTGCTACACTGATAAGTAATCATTCATCATTCTCATGTTTCTAACACCTTTGAAACCAAGCTTAATTAAAATATACATGCAGGACCATGTCTATTCGCTCTTCTCGTTGCTCTGATTTACGTATCATATTAAAATCTCTTTTCATATGGTTGCAAAAGTCAACATGAATTATAGTTTACAAACAAGTTCCTTTGTCGGCCATAATTAAAACAATGATTCCTGGCCAGGGGCGAGTGTGCAAATTCAAAGTGAATTCGTCTATTTCCTTGTTGTAGTATTTGTGTGTAAAATCCTAGAATCTCGAACTATTGCTTGGAATGAAAACTCTCTGTCTCGTCTCGTCTCGTTCAACATTTTTAGACATTTTTCAAACCAGTGTCACATTTTGACATTTTAAATGGATCACCCTGATTACAAGGCCATTTTTTTAAAATTCTTTCAGTGTGTTTGTACAGGTGGTTTATACGGTATTCAAGACTGACAAGTTTCTTTCCTGCATTATTTACACACATCCAGTTAATATAAAAGCGTTTGTATACAGCGAATGTACCAATTCAAAATGGATTATCTTCCTTTCCTCGTTGTAGTGTTTGTGTGTTCAATCGTGGTAGCTCAGACGGTTGCTTGGGATGAAAACTTTTTGTGTCGTCCCGTAATAACTCGTAATCATCGCCGACTTAAAGGCTTCACCTTCAACACATTTCACTCCGCTAGCCTGGTATCTTGTGGTTTGCAGTGTCAAAGAAACTCTCGATGCGTGTCAACAAATTTTCAAAAGGTTTCAAGTTTAGAAAAGACAAATGGAATTTGTGATCTGAACGACAAGGGGATATTGCTTCCTATCAAAGAAAAAGAGCTAGAATACGATGAAAAATCAGTTTATACTCAATTTTACGACATGAAGGTAAGAAAATGCTGTCATTGGTTGCTAGAAAGAGAAAATTCAAGTGCTGGGTACACCGGTAGAAGTTGAACTCGTCAATTTCGTTTTATAGCTTGAAAATATAACCGCTAGCAGAGTGTAAAGTTGCTAAATAAGCTTTCAGTTTTGGTTTGGGTTAAGTACTTTTATCTATGTAATTTCATTTGGTGAATTTCATTCAGCGTTAATTTAAAGTAGGCCGGAAATTACAGTCGCGCTTATAATACAGTCGCGCTATTGCATATGTTAAAGGGACTATGTCACGGCTAAGTTAATCTTGTGTTATTAAATTTTGCCAAATATTCGCTATGAAACTAAATGTTTGCAAAGAAATTAATTCTTTCATACTAAATGACAAAACCATAGCTTCCTTGCAGCTAAATGTGTCTCCCGGGCCCCGGGGGGGGGGTACTTGACCTAAGTTTAGGTATAGGGGTGCCGCTGGAGGTTTGAAACCCTGACCCTGTTTAGGACAATAAAAACTTAAAATGCCTACCCTGTGTAGGACAACACCCCCTATTCTAAGACCCTATTTAGGACAAAGGACAACATCAACAATCATTTACGCTTTATGGTGATTGCGTCCCATACGCGATGTTTGAAGCATTGAAATGCAAAAACGCCTATCCGGCCGAATAAAATAATGCTTTTTATTGAAGCGAAAGCGAAAACAATGTAAATACATGGACGACAGTCTTGCAGCCATACCCTGTCTAGGACAGCTTCAGGCCCTGTTTAGGACAGAGGAGCTTGAAATTATATACCCTGTTCAGGACCGGAGGAGTCAAAAACCATACCCTATCCAGCGGCACGTCCCCGTATAGGCCATATAGGGGAGTGCCCCCCCCCCCGGGTCCCGGGCGTCATAAATTAAAGTTACAAGCAGACAAGATTAACTTTGAAAACTGTTCCGCCGGACCATATTTCAAAAGCCTACATCGCAATCCGTTTCAATCTTCGACACTTTTGGCCATCCGTACCTTCTTTTGCATTTGATGTGTTATTTAAATATTCCTTCACTGTTTTAAGAGGTTATTTTATACATTTAAACGAATTTGATGGTCATTTCCTATGCCTAAGTTTGGCTAAAATCCGTGACACAGTCCCTTTAACTTGGGTTTGATATTACAGCTTAAAGCTTAAGGAAATTAAAGTAAACTGTCTTAGATCATTAAAGTCATAAAAGGCGGAAGAAAAGGTATTGACATAATCAAAATAAATACGATATTTTAACTGACATAACTAAAGAAAAGTAAGTTGATTGAATGAAATAAACTAAGTCAAATTGAATAACCAGGCTTGCATTCAAGTCATTCAAGACAATTTTTTTACTTGAAAATCAGATTTCATATATATATATAGGTAGTAAGGAGTACGCATTTATAATGCACATCACATATACTGCAAATGGATTATACGTCTGCAAAAAAAGAAGAAGTCCGTTTTAGCAATTTTCAAATTAAGTTACAGTGCATCTGGAGAAATAAAAACAACGTTAAAAGAAAAAAAACTGCTAGAGCGATCTGTGTTCATAGCCAAAATATATAAAAAATAGGTCACCAAGGGTGACATGAGTCTAAACCGTATGGCATAGTGATACAGATTGCGCGGTTTTCGTAAGCCGGTTAAAATTGGTTAGAGGTTTGTGTTCGGGAGTTTAATTTAAAATGCTTATAGCAAGCTAGGGGCATCGTGGATGATTATGGATGAAAACGAAACAGTCATAAATGTTATATGCTTCACAAAATTTAAAGTATGAACAGGAGTTGATGTTACTTCTTCCGTATTGTCCGTAAAAGCAGAAACGATTAAACATTTGGACAAGATTGCGTGACGATTTACAAAAAGCATGTTCATTACAACAAGGGTTGAAGAACTTCACATCGTTTTCTTTCAGATTTTTCACCATTTTGATGATGACTCTTGAAACAGATTTTGCAATAAAAGCACTTGAAATAGTGACTGTTAATCCATTGTACTGTAAGCACTTAGTGACAGATTTTCCTAAAAACGGGTGTAAATGCTCACGTCAATATAATGATGACCTTTTGAACGCTGGAAACTAGGCAATTATTATCGAGCTACCATACACAGGAGCGAAGACTGTTTATCATGATGTACAAATTTCGCGAATCATCACTTCCATATCAATGTAACCATTTTATGATTTTTCTAGCTGTAAGAAGAACTTAAGATCTCTGAGAGTCGTAAAAGCATGAAATTCGATTTCAGTGTATGGCAAAGGCCGGGACAGTGTAATACTGCAAAGCGGCCAAACAAACGCATTTTGATTTAGTCGCGTAACTTGATTTACATTTATCCATGTACATCTTTTATTTTTGAAGGTTTTTGTTTGCACTGTAAAGAAAAAATTGGTCAAAATTCGAATGACTTAAATACAAAATACGAGGTAAAGTTTTCTATTTTTTAAAACAAAATAAATATTTGGTCGCATGGTGTAAATAAACGCGAGTCGCCGTCGAAATATTTTTTCTCAAAGACGTCTTGCTTTTTAAGCAAGACGAAAACACAAGTGCTTAACTGAACTGAAAACGAAGATTTATTTTCACAAAAAGCTTACAAATGTCTTAACTGGAAAATTATTTCGTCCTGTTCAAGTGTTGAATAATCGTGACTTGAGAAAGAACTTTTAATTATGCGTGGGAACACGTGTCGCTGATTGGCTGTTTTTAATTGAAACTAATCGTGCGTGTCCGTACGGAGTCCGTTCTTGCAGCTGATCATTGTTTTCTACATTGCAGCGAACGATTATCGATCCCGAACCATTCCCTTGGGATTGCTAACAGCTTTTTTCATATAACAAAGAGTCTAATGCGCATGCGCAAAGCGCACGCAAGCATTAGACTCAAAAACCGTTTAAAAAGATCTAAAATGTTAATATGACTCTAAATTTTCTATCGCCTTTTGACATTTTAGATCTGTTTTAAACATTTTTTTATATTTTAGTTGAAAAAAGCCTTGATAATCAGATCTTCGACAATGTGGTACCTTGTTTCAGTCGCTACCACCTGCCTTTTTTGTTGTGTTTTGACTCAATATTTGTGATTTCATTAAAAGGTTCTATAGAAATTAAACCTTTTACCTCGATTCGAATGATATTGAAATCCTCCACTTTTGCTTTTCTTTGCAGCACGATTGTCAACTGACCGGCTGTTTGAATGCGGGCTCGTGCACCTTCAATGAAGTGTCGAAAATCTTTTACTGCAAGTGTGCGGAGGCCTAGGCTCAGTTTCCAGCCGTGGGGGTTTCGGTGCGCCCGCGATCCTCTCCCCAACCACGGCTGGGCGCACGGGTTTCACTCCTTGTCTCTGACGTAATAGTATTAATATTACAGTTTGTTTTAATTATGCAATAAAAAGTTGCTTTGTGCATAATTTACTACTGCCGTGTTTCAATGCGAAGAGTTCAAAGAGTCCCTGCAATGTTGCAAGCAACACCTCGTAAACGCGTGAAAGTGTTTAAAAAAGATGGTTGCTTTCTTTGTGGTAGAGAAGAACTCAACTCAAGAAAAAGGCGATCTCTAGAGCAACTCGAATTGCAACAAAAGGTTTCAGAATTGTTACCATTGTCACCGGAGGAGTTAACAAGCAACTCTCATCGTTATGTCTGCGAGACGCCTTGTTTCAGAGACATTGACAAGTTTTTTAAACAGAAAGCGAGCTGTGAAATGCTTAAATCTTCCATTGTGCAACGGTTCGAAGAAGGAGCAGAACAACGGATAAAACGATGTCTGCCTTCCGATGTGGAACCTCACCAGTCGCCCGAATTGAAGAAGCATTCTCAGGCAACAGGTTTACCGCGTGGTCAAAGTAGTAGTAGTTCTCCTGCTCCTACCTGTGAACCTGTCTGTATTGGTGACGATAAACCAGCACCACAAGCTATGGTCCAACAGTTTCTAGGCCCTTGGCCTTTATCGTCCGTAGCAAACATGATTTCCCCTGGATACATATTTTGTCCCAAGCCACCACTTAATTCAACAGTTCAGACTGTTAAAGATTCAAATATTGTTGACGACGACTGCAGTGATTTCAAAGTAAGTTACCAGCAGCTTATTTACAATATTAAATTCAGAAACGAATGTCCACATTGTATTTTCAATTGTCACTTGGTAAATATGGCGCGAAAAATGGAACTTACAGTAATAGTGAAGATGTAAAAAGTGATTCTGAAAAAATGTAATTTTAATGATCCTCGCTAAATATTTGGTTATCGTGGTGAAAAACAAGGAACATATCGAATTTACTGGAATTATCATACAATCAGGTTTTGATTTTCCATGTATTTGTCAATAATTCCCACCCCTGTTGCAGTCATCCAAGTTACCAGTAAGATTATTTCAAGTTGTTAATAGTAATTTCAAGTTATTAATAGAAATCAAAAATTCTAATGTTGAAATATTACATTCCAAACAATAGGTCACTATCAATTACTCAAATGGCAAAAAATCAAAGGAGCTACCAGAGGATCTCACTAAGCTTGGAAAAGCACTTGCAAGGGGAAGTGATTCCAAATCAATAGTTACTGCCATGCTTTCGTCATCAGAGCTGAGACAGAGTGTAGAAGAGCACATATGCAATGTCATTAGCAATGAGGCCAAAACACTTTGTTCAACAAAATCACCCTCTTGCCTAAGGACACCCACAAAAGAATCAATGTTAACATTTTCATGGAGTGCAGCTGGGAATGAGATCCAGGAAAAAGCCCCTCTGCTACACAGGGTTTTACAGGCAGCTGCAATTCCAAAATTTATGCAAGGTCAATCAGATGCAGCTAGGTACCCTGGGATCTGCCTTGCAGCTGGAATTTTGTTAAAACTTCGAGACCCTGCTATGAGCTTAATTCCTTATGTCATGAGCCTGATGTTAAAAGCTGCAGGAATAACAAAGAAGGTAAGCACTTGATATTTAAATAAATTATTGATAAAAAGGATTACATCCTCACAAACATTTTTATGCACTGTCATGGTTGTCAATGCTCCTTTTGTATTTGATTAGCCACCATTAATAAGTTAACTAACCATTGATATAGTGAACATCAGATCCCTCTATGTGTGATAGATATAGCACAGCAACATCTCTTTATTTAGGTATACCGTATTTATTCGATTAAGCGCCCTGGGCGCTTATTAACTTTTTGGACCTTGAGAGTGAGCGCTTATTCGAGGTGGGCGCTTATTCGAGGTTGGGCGCTTAATCGAATAAATACAGTATTTATTTTCAGATTAATGAAGGTAACATAAAAAACTTGTCTCTACTATAGGGTTTTATCAGACTTAATCATTTGGGCCTCACAATGTCACCAAAAAGCATTAACACTGCACTAGACAAAGTTGGTGAAGATTATAGCATCAAGTTAATCCAAAAGAAAGAAGAGGTGTCAGATTACTTGAAAAAAGAAATTGAGCTCAAGCATCAGGAGAAAGAGTTAAACACAAGGATAACTGAATTGGAGAAGACAATCAAGGCAAGCAATGACATAACTTCAAATGCAGACTTGGTGGGAGACCTCAATGAGTCTAGACTGACACTGCAAAATGTGAAAGACAAATTGGATGAGCTGGCACAAAGTAGGCCTTCAAGTTTCAGTATTGTTTTAGACAACCTTGACATAAGGATTGAAGCTTCTGAAATGACATCTGAAAATCAGAATAAAGATCACCACTGGTGCAACCATAATGCAGTGTTTGACAGGGTCAATCCAGTTGAACTTTCTGATGAAAAGCCACTTGCAGATATTCAAGATGTTCCAAACAGAGCCATACTGCCTTTACTGGAGGACCACAAAAAGATAATGGATGACTTTGTTATCCTGGTTTCACGAGTTTTTGTGGAAAACTTTTCTTCATTTGACATTTTCAAAGACATTGTGCCAAACCATATCAAGCACAAGTATTCTGAGGAAATGAAAAAGGCAACAAACAAGGTACGGTATACAATATTCATTTAATTTTCATATTATTTCCTTTTGTGAATTGATATGAATGTTGCAGTTCAATTTTACCTTTGGTACATACCAACAACATACCAGATTGTACCAAGGGTATATGTAAACTCAAATCACAGCATGTACACTTTCAAAACATCCCCCTCTTCTCAAATTGCACCCTTTTCCTTGCCCTGATAATTAAAGACTCTGTAGGATGTTATTAGACTCGAAATAGAGCAGTTTTCAATTGAGTGCCGTAAAACTAAAAGCAAAGTAATTACTCTGGCCAATCACAAGACACAGACAATCCAGTGAACTAATCAGATCTTAAAGCAACTACATGTAGCTGGGATGAAGGGCAGGGAAACTTGCACGAGGGACATGATTGGTTTTGGTTCTGACTGTTTTTGTTCTAACCTTCAGAGAAAGTGCTGCAAGATTATTAAATCAATCACTTAGCGTAGTACAGTCAACTCTCTCTAAACAGACACCACTATAAGACTGACACCTCTGTAAGATGGACAGCTAGTGTCAGTCCTGTCCCTACTGTTTCTCAGTTGTCTTACTGTAACTTAACTCCCTATAAGACAGACACCTCTCTAAGAAACACAGTTGGAGCTGGTCCTGACAGGTTCTGCCTTAGAGAGAGTTGACTGTAACAGAAAACCAAAGCTAACACAAATTACTTTTGACACTCAAGTGAAAACTGCTCAAATAGACCCTTTTAACTTGTGCACTCAAACTCTGGCAGACTCTTATTAATAGCAACTGCTCAGGGATGTTGGAACCGGGGGGGGGGGGGGGGGGTTGGTTCGCAAGGGAAATAGTTTACACAATAAATAATTACTTGAATTACATTAATAATAACATTTCTCATTTAAAATATTAGGTCTGTTGATTTCTTTTCAGCTGAATTTTAAAATTTGAGAACTAATAAAATAGAGCATCCATTCATCTGCAGGTACATCTTGGAATGCTATTCAAGAACGAAAACCTCGGAGAGGATATGATAGATATTCTAAGAATTCTTCATGAGTGGGTGCCACACACAAATGACAATGGAGTGGAAATATTTGACAGAGTACCAGTTGTAGGGGACCAGCTCACACTGGAGCGTGGGTTAGAAGGCCAGTTCTCAGTCAGTAATGCCTACTCAAAAAGAGGGCGGTTGGAAGGCTTGTTCTTTCAGTTGGCTGACTGGCACCTTGAGAATAAATTCTTGGCGGTAAGAATCCAACCTTTTTTGGACTGTATTTTCAAAACACAATGTTGACCTATAGCAATAGGTCACACAACCTTGACCTTCGGAGCAGATACAGGGTTCTTTGAAAGAGGGAGCTAGAAATACTATCACCAAAGCTGCTACTCAATCAATCAATAAAATTTATTTACCCTCGGAGCTGAGGGGGGCTGACTAGGCCCCTAGCAAACATATGCTAATACGCTGAGAAAATACTGTAAAAACGAATAAAGTTCAAGTTCAAGTTACTCTTATATAATGGGCTGTGAAAATAGATGGCAGGAGAAATTGTATACATTTTTTTCAAGGTTTTCAAACACTACGTATTTAATGGCAATCTATTTAATAACAAGACTTCAACTTGGTTACTGTTTAATCTGATCCAGAAGCTGCAACTATTGTCAGTTATTTGCCTTGTCTTGAGTGGCATGGTGCATGGCCGCAATATCTGTAAAGCAAAGACCATCTAATCAGATTTTGTTATTAACATAAAATAAGTCACCAGCATCACAACAAGATTTTTATATTGTATATATTAATAATTGGTAGTAGTTTGTAATTCGAGCTGGGCCACTAGTTTATCAGTTTTTACTGCTTGCCATTACTCTCTTTTATTAGAGTTGATTGATTGAAAGGATGGTACAGTAATTGGGGTAATGTAACAAAATATATTAATATATTATTTGTATTTATTTATCAAACAGCTTATATTTGGAAGAGTTTATAGTGGATCATCAGCATGTGACAGAACCTCATTATTTGCCCTGCGCAATCTTGTTAATTGGCGTGATGTTGTTACAGATGCTGAACACAAGCCTGCACCATGCAAGAGATTCCTGAATTTAGTATTGGATGCTCAAATTATTGCTGCTGGATTAAAATTCTTTGGAATGAAAAATGTTAACGACAAGCCAACAGAGAATGGCTTCAGTGAGAGCATGAAAGAGAGAATTAAGCCAGTCAAGCTAAAGTATTTGCAAACGACTGTGCTGAAGTTTATTTGTACATACATTGTTGACATTGAATTGTACAAAACGCACTTCAGTAATATTGATTTGCTACAGAAATGGGAAGACCATGAAGCCAATCAAGTGGTGAATCTTGATGGAAGATATCCATGCAGATTTAGCGGGTGCCAAGCATCTTTTAGATATGATGGACGCAGCAGAAGGCAACACGAGCTGGCTCATGACCCTCCTCCAGAAATCAAAGAAGTACCACAGTTAGCAAGAACACTTCCTGACCAAATGGATCAAAATGGAGTTGTTCAAGATGATGTTCTTAACTACCACTGCAGCATAATGAACATGGCTTTACTACTTCGCAATTTCATAGATGCTGGAAGAGAAGGAGATGGAGTTCGGATTTTGAGATGTATCAAGTTTTTCTTGTTACATTTTCGACAGGATGGTTCAGGAAGCGTAAAATATGCTCTTGAGTCTCTCTATCATTTGTTTCAGGTTTTTGCCTTGTCAACCCCACGAGAAGCAGAGCGTCTCACATGGAACCGTACTGTTAACACTAAAGGAGGGGAAGGGAATAATGTTTTCCTAGATCTTAATCTCGAGCATGACAACCATTCTGTCACTGAACTCCTAAGGGCCTTAGGAGCGAATGTAAATGAAACAAGTGTTAACAGAATTTGCAGAGCATTCTTTCTTATACTTAATTTGCTTGAGAAGCTCGACTGTGAAATGCATGTCCCCAAAAACTCAGCAGAACATACAAAGAAAAACATGCATGGAGATCTAATGACTATTGTTGATGCACTGGTCACAGAAGATGTCTTCACAAGGAAGCTTGACAGAGAACCTCTAAAGCTGTTTCACAACTGTCCTCGTGACTATTTACAGTTTTTGGATACCAGTTCCCTATTTAAATGGATCAATGACCACAAAAAGAATATTGTTGAAGGCAGAAGACCTAGATAGATTCTTAAGCCCTACAATACTTTTAACTGTCTGTAATATTCTCTCATTGATCATGCATTGAATTAGCAGCTCACTAGGTTTAGGTTATCAAAACTAGAAAATATGTGCACCACTGTAAGATGAACCAGCCCAAATGGTGTAGAATAAAATTCAGAAACTTAAGGTCATTTCTTCAGCTGTGGGACACACCAGAAATTAAAGAGTGACTGTTACCAAGACCAACTTAACTCTTTGAAGTTTCAGCCATAGAGTGATCAAGATCAAATTTCTCTCCACTGTATTAATACATATTTATGAGATTGTGTGAATAAAAGTAATTGCCAAAGAGAAATAAAAATTACTTGCTTGAATTTTAAACAAATTTCCACAACCATTATTCTGTTGGATATGAGGTGGTAAATAGCAAACAAGGGGCATAGCTCCGGGGTGGCTAAAACTATCTAGTATCCCACAAGCACCAATGGAATAATTGTTTTATCAAAAACACCCAACAAATTATAATTTCGGAGCTCCCGGCTGTTCTCGCTGATACGTACATCTACCATAATTGTGACCATTCGCCTGTGAACCAATCAAAACTCAGGAATTGCAATATACCATGGCTCGTTTTTATGAAAATGTTGACTACAGTGTATGGGGGTTAGTAAAGGGTTAATTTTACCTAAGATAGAACTGAAGGTACTGTATATGTAATACATGCATTGAAATTTTAAGAATAGCTGTTGATTTTAGGAGACCAGACTTCGAGGACAATGGTTGGTAACATTAGAGTTATTGTTAATAGTAAATAGAGGGATTAAAATATACTTCTTATAATGACCAGGTGTAAGTCACAACATAATTGACATGGGAATATATTTATTACAGTTGAACAAACAGTGTACCTTAGAAAGACTCCTGCTCTTCTGGGTAAGTGTGCATGTCTTCTGCAGTAAGAAAGTCACTTGGTACAAAGTCAAGATCATCACCACACCACAAATCAATGTCTGGTACTATAAATGAGGAATCCAGTAGTTGCTCATCATTTTCATCAAAGTCATGATCACAGTCCCCAAATACCAAGTTAAGTACATACAATATTTCTGTGGCAACATCATGATGCCAGATGTCTACATATTCATAGACATTGGTCAAGGTGAAAATTTTTGATGCATGGTCCACAACTTGAGCCATCTGACAATCCCCAAAACCAGACAATAAATCGATTGGTGTTAAAAGTGGAACATTGTGCTTGAGTGCCATTTCGAGAAATGAACTATTTAATGCTCTCTTTAAATACTCCAGTTTTGCAACGAGTTTTTCCTTTTCACCACTTGTTATAAGCCTCTCTGGTGGTTTTTCGGTGCTGTGCTGTGGAAGTGTATTATCAAAATAGACAAAACTGCAAGTGTTTACATCACATTTACATCTGCTTTTGCAAATGTCACAACATTGATGTGCATGATTGTATC